>NC_056741.1:1224361148-1224661148 GCF_019279795.1 Protopterus annectens | reverse complement strand
TGCTGTACACCAGTAAACAACACCCTCATGGTTGGATATGACCTAGATGTACCTGCCTTGATATGTACATCCCACATACATACAACATAAATGAGAATACCATTGCTGTTGTTGTCCTTTGTACATACAGGTGGCTACATTCATTACACACATGCACATGGAAGATAGGTCCATGGCTGCTGAATGCTAACAGTACATATGGTTTGATATCTATGTTGACAGAGGTAATATTCTCTCTCTACTGGTCATCCATGACACCTATCATATCATACAACAACCCATGTGGCATGTATGTCATTAGACATGTCCACCTAATGCAATGCCTACAAACATACTCAGATAACAGGATCATAGGACCTACATACATAGCCTGTATTGACAGACTCAGGGGAATACAGCTATGCTCTGTATGTTCCTGAGTAGTTACAGGTGATATGTCCATGACATGTACAGCCATGTCTGCCCACAGCTCCTACATATACCCCATGTCAACAATTGTAAGCCATGCATGCTGTGTACTGCCTGGACATTAACCTTATTACCACAATAGCCGGAACGTGCTGGGGTGAGATGTTTACAAGCCACAGACCTCGCACATGCTTGAATAAGTGTAATGCAAACAGAGGACATTGCTGGCACTCTTCAAGTAATCATGAGGTGTGTGTGGCAAATATGATGTGCTCACTGTTGACCATTACAGTGCCCTGGCTTCACAGCAGAACTGTCAACTAACAGTTTGTGGGATCATGACATGGAATATTGCTGTGTGAGTGTTTTGCTGATGTGCTGTTGGCATAAATGTACACTTGGCTACTCAGTGAAAGTGGTTGTGTGTCCTATCAGTACATGAATACAATATCCATTATGGTATAATGCTCAGCTAGGTTTCACACATGGTGTGGGGAAGGTGTGGAATATATCCTGTTGACCTACTAGTCCACTTACTGATGGATACTGCATATGTGTGCATGTACTGGTATGTGTTTAGATTCCAAGCATATGAAGTGTCTGATGTTTGAAGGTTACTGCTGTCTTAGTGCGTCATGCAGTTGCAATGCAGCCTCAGCATTGCCAACTGTATATGGTGATATGCTCAAAGTTCAGTAAGCTGTACTTTAGGTATGGACAAATATTTGGGCATAACTACTAAGTGGTGGGGCTTCTTTGGAGATGAATGACAGCTCACAGGTGTGTTACAACCATTCCTACAATAACCTGTGTAACTGCTAAGCTATGGTTTTGTTAAATGAAGGGGAGGATACACAATGTAGAATGCAGTAAGGGTGACACTGAAGGCAAACCTCTTGACACCTGGAACAATAACACCTCCCCAGTGCATATATTGTGCATATATCGGCACAGTTGGCAAAGGAAAGAGTCAGTACGCTTTGTAGCATGTGCGATAGTGCTGTCGCTCTGTAATACCTATCATGAGATAGGCAGGTGTTTGATTCACAGTACTGGCACATGTGTGTGTGTGTCCATATATGTCACGTATGGTGGGGAATATATCTCACATGTTTTTCACTCCGCTGTACACTGTTGTAGACATCTGTACAGAGTGAAGTGTAGAAAGCAAGACATAGGCAGGTGTTTGAATCACACACATGTCAAGTGTCTGTATGTGTGTGACATAGGTGTATATCTTTGTGAATGCCGCAGTGTGTGTTTGTGTGTGTGTGTGTGTGTGTGTGTGTGTGTGTGTGTGCGTGTGTGTGCGTGTGTGTGTGTGTGTGTGTGTGTGTGTGTGTGTGTGTGTGTGTGTGTGTGTATGTATGTATGGTTGTCCGGTCCCTGGAGTGAGGCTGTATTTTACCATAGTGAAATGATAAGACCCCCTCCCCCGATCCACTCAATGCAATCTAGTATCCCTGTTGATGTCATCAATCTTAGAAGGGCATTCTAACCGCCTGTAAACATGTACGCCCTGGGGTGAGGCTTGTTGTTACATAACCTACTGATGAACCCCCCTCCCCACATACACTCACCGCAATCTAGTATCCCTGTTGATGTCCTCAATCATAGGCCATTCAGACTACCTGTACATGTGTAATCTCTGTGGCGTGTCTTGTAATTGTGTAGTACTATAATGATGATTTGCACATAGGCAGGGGTTCTCATCCCAACACTGGCACCTGTGTGTGTGTGTCAGAGTGTGTGTAACTATGTCGGTGAATCCCTGAGTGTGTGGGTATGTTACTGTGTCTGTGAATCCCTGAGTATGTGTATGCATCCTATCATGAGAGCGGGTATTACTGCTTCCCAATGAGAAGCCACCTTTTCCACTGGCCTTTACCCTTGTCATCTGCTAACCCACTCTTTTACCTCCTCCCTGCTCCAGGTAACTATACCTATGATGTCATCCATTATGGATTTGATGACTCTGGCCACAGTAACTTACTACACAGCTATCATGCTCTTGGATCATTAGATCAGTGAACATGTTTGAAACTTGGGAGATTATAACTGTGATGTGGAAGCTACAAAGTGCATGCAGGTATTGTCATACAGACCTGTGCATACTCAACATTTACATATGGGGCACTAATCGCAAACACTGACATCCCCCGACACATGCAATTACAATAGTCAGAAAATAGAACCTGATCTCTACCACGATGTGTCCAGATAACCAAATAGTATGCAGCCAATAAACCAGTAAATAAACCAGTAAACGTAGCAGCTGTACAATAAAATAAACTTTTAATTCAGAAAACAAGTGGGTAAATGATAAGCGCTTTCGCGTGGAAACAACCACGCTTCCTCAGATAACAATTACTCCCACAAACAAAGTTTAAATAGTATAACAGTTGGTACCAAGCTTAGTCTAATTAATCATTACAATTAACAATTAAAGGGGAAATGTAGAACAATGTTCAAGTTGCTCTAGCAAAATCTGGTAAAACATATACATTCTTTGTAGGTACATCATCTACAAAGCTTATAACCACTGTGCGCCTACATAATCATATTCATCTAAAGATTAAAATGTAAAAATGTATTCATATGAATATAGGCATAAATATGTATAGTTAAAAAAGTAGTTAAAAAAGTTTTTCGGCTACCAGTTGAAAAAATATATAGTAAAAATAGCGCCATATAATTTGTCTCAAGACACACAACGTTAAGCGGTTACTTAACGTATCAAGTTTCTCAGTTGAGCAACAGAGTCTTTAGAACAGCAATGTTAAAATAATATATGGTATTTGATGTTAACAAAATTTTCGGTCCAAAAGTGTATGAAGTGTAAATAACTTAGTTATCATCAGTTTCAATGAATATCATTAAAAAGGAAAAGACGACTATGTTTACTGGACCTTAATTTAAACAATGAGGCTATCTGATAAGTACAATAATTACTATAATTACTATGAACTCTGAAAGATGTATATATGAAAGGCAATCAAAACTAGTAACAAATAATTAAAATTGATGCTTAAATTCTACAGGAAATGTTTGATATAAATTATATAATGTATATAGTTGAGAAATAATCATATACATTATAAGCTAAAATTAGAATAACTCTAAATGTTCAGATTAGGACAATCAAAAGTTAGGGAATAGTATCTACTATTGGGGTGATATTTATAAAATCTATAAACATATTCAGCCATTAAACAAGTCATAAATGAACTGTAAAAAAATATTATAATGACGACTACATTTAATTTTATGGTTACGTGAAAAAGAATAAAAAATATATAAAATATAAATTTGATCAACTATAAATTTAATAATAAATAATCTCTGTGAAGATTTTTAAAATGAATTTAGAGCATCCTGAAAGGTTAAGTCTAATTAAAAATATATATATAAAAAAATTTTATTCAAGACTTTTTTTAAAAGCCTTTTTTGAGAAATTTTTTATAAATAAACTATTTACTATATATAACAATTTCAGGCTGACTAGGTTAAAACTGGAATATGCTGCAACTAGAATAAGACTTGAAAGAGTATATCAATAAACTATTAAATGTAAGAGTTAGCTGTGTACTAGGTAGAGTTATATTGTTACAATATCAATACATAAAGAAAAGTATGCTACAAAGTGCATGCAGGTATTGTCATACAGACCTGTGCGTACTCAACATTTACATATGGGGCACTAATCGCAAACACTGACATCCCCCGACACATGCAATTACACATAAAAGAGGAAGGCAGAACATCAAGATCAACATGCAGTTACTGTTGTTACACATGATACATACTGTCGAAAGTACAAAATGCATTTCAAAACTGTAGTACATGGTATGTCTGCTGCCTGTCAACACCACTCAACAATTGTAATCTACAATTGTCTTCCAAGTATGTTCACCCTGTGCATCAGACCATATGAGCAAGTCCCTGCACTGATGGTGTGGATGACAGGGATGCGGCATAGGCATCATCATATGCACAGGGTGATAATGTTTGCCAGAGACCTAGTCTGCACCATTGGATGATATCATGTGTGTGGGTTATGACCTTTGATCTCATTGGGTGTGTGTGGATGTTATACGTGTGTGTGTTGAAGTGCCCTACATTTGTTTCTGGTGTGTGTGTGTATGTATACGCACAGGTCTTGCATGTGGCTGGCCTGCACAGGGGTATTATTGACAGCTGCAGACTGTACAGGGCAGGTTTCACAGTTCACAGTGTCCGGGCATGGCCATGTGACCTGCATCTGCCAGGGGTTGCACAGGCACTACCAGGCAGAGGTCCAGATTGGGTACTGTCTGATGACACATGTCCACTGGAACCGTGTCCCTGTTGGGACCATCCAGGACCACGTGCACATGGCCTGCTGTGTCCTGGTGTTGACAGCACAGCACCAGTTGCACTGCTGCTGCTACCGCCACTATGGGAGTGGGCATATGAAGTAGCATGTTCACGTAGACCTTCAACAAGTGATGTAGCTGGCCTATGTCCACATGTCTGATGCCTCACTCCCACCAGATGTTCCAGCACAGACATTCCATGCTCGAGGATTGACATGCCACGGTCAAGGACTACCACCATGTCACTCAATTGTCTATCCAAAACATCTGCAAGATGATGGTGAGCATTTGCAATTGCCTGGATGTTGTCAGTTAAAGAACAGAGAGCAGCCCTTTGAAGCCTCAGACCTTCTCTGTTGTGCCATTCAGCATGTGCCTGTGCCTCCATTACAGCCTGAAACATGCATCTGGTGACACCAGCTGATGTGCTATGTCTTGCAGGGGCATGTTGGCCAGAGGACCTCCTACAAACTGCAGTGGGCACATGCCTGTGTGGGACATCACCAATCTGTTGACTGGGATCATGGTGTGCAGGCACACCTTCTATAGTCTCCACACTTTCCTGTTCCATGCTACCACCCGCCAACTGTCCTTCCTCTATGTACACTGGTGATGGGGTTTGTGTAGGCATGAGATCTGTGTGCGGGGATGAGGGGGATGCAGGTGGAATGGCAACCAATGGCACAGTTTCAGCCTCTGACAACCTGCCTGTGCCTCAATCATACTTTCATCATCAGTACTAGAGTCTGTGGGGACACTAACATCAGGTGGACCGCAGGAGGGCAATGCACCTACATCAACACCTGTGAGGGGCAGACAAGAACTGTACATTACAAGTTATACTGCATAGTACACACTCACACACACACACACACACACACACACACACCCATGCACACACACACACACACACAGTCACACACAGACACACACACACACACACACACACACACACACACACACACACACACACACACACACACACACAGACACATGCTATGACACCCAACGGCATGCAACATGCATGTGATATGGCAGAAGGCATTCAGCTTAGACATTTATAGTGGTAGTTATCATACATCCCTGAGTAGCACACAACAGCATGCATGTGTTATAGCAGAAGGCATGCACCTTACACAATTATAGTAGCAGTAGCATGCATCCCTGTGTTGCACCATTTGTGTTAGCAGGTTATGCCCCAAACCGGCAACACAATGCATGCACTATGCACCTTACTGCCATGTTTTGTGCAACATACCCCACATGTTAACAAACAATCGCTGACCATTGTACATCTGCCACAGATGATTTGTGTTGGCCACTGCCCCTATGTGTGAGGAGGACAGGAGCAGAAGGGTATGTTGAGTGAATACTATGCCTGAGCCCTAGCTTCCATATCTCCCCCAAAGCAGTGAATGTCTGTTCAACATTATTCTGCTTACCCCTGAGCTGAGTCTACAGACAATGTGCATGTGGCTGTATGCACAGGCTTGAAATGGCTGTCCCTACTTTGCAATGGTGCCACAGACCAGCACTGGTTAACAGTACACCAGCCTGATGTGTGGCATATGTCCTTGCCAATCACATGTAGTATGACATGTCTTCTGCTGACATGTTGAATGACATGCATACATGTTTAACACAATGGTGTCCTTTCAAATATACAGTAAGGTAATGGTGTCCCAATGCAGGGACGTGTTATACTAACATGGACCTTCAGCTGACACAATGTTGTCAGTCCACCCTACAGATATACAGTGACATACTGCACATTTAGCTGATGTGGATAGCCATTGCAGGGCATCATGTGGCTTTACTATTGCTATACAGTGTGAGTTACAGACGCAGTTCATAGCCATGACTGTGTTCAGATACAATACATATCTAATGTGGAAAGTGACCCATATCACTGAGGTGTATACACACTAAACCCTTCTGTGTAATGTGTGATGCAGGTCACTGAAGGGTATACAGATGCCATCCCTGCACATCTGCAACCATATTGCTGATGCCTGGCAACTACCTCACACACATGTGGAGCAAGCATGACAGTAATGTCTGACACCAGAAAGGTGAATGTACTGTATCTGTGGCCTGATGTGGTTGCATGTGTATGTTGTGCAACACCTGTATGTATTTGGATACTGTATAGGTGAATGCTTTCATGTCGTGACACACTCATGATGTTCAAGACATATTATGTGGTGGTTTGATGTCATGCCTACACAAGTTGTGCACAGGCCTGTATGATGTTTAGTGTTTCACATCTGCAATATCACCATTACACAAAGGCCACAGTTTTATTGTGTCGGGCCAATGTGCAACAGGGTGTACACACATGTACATCACTTCTACTGTGTGTGTTGCTTCATGTCTCTGGCCATTCTCCATGGCCATGTGTAAACATGTTTTGTCCAATGGTTGTGATGGGCATCTATTTCACATGTCAGTGTTGTCCTATATGACATACACCCATAGATGTCACATGCTCCACTGAGGAGAGGGTTATGCAGACAAAGGGTGGTATGTTTGGGATGCGAGTTATCATGTTTTGCAGGATAGTTAAGCAGTGTTGCAGTCAGCCCACTAAATGTCATGGACATGTCAGATAGCACATGCCATTGTGTGAAATTCATAGCAAGGGAATAATCCACAAGGGTAAATCCTGTGGGCTGGTCATACTCCAGCTCCAAAACATTTAGAGTGTGTGCACACATATGCTCACTGTATAGTACTGTTTGTATTCCCCACATGTGTAATGCTGATCTGTAGCACATGTCCCTATGGTGAGCCACACCTCCACCATTGTATTCACAGCTGTCCACACATCTGGCAATGGCAGTTTGTAAGGTTTAGTGTAGGTGTTTTATATAGTCTTCAATTATTCCACATGGGTAACCACTGTGATGCATTGCAGGTCTGACCTGTATATATTAACAGGGCCACCATACATTATGTGTACGTGTGTTAAATGGCCACATGGCAGATAGCATGCAATTAATATGATCTGTGCATTATTGAGCCTGACAAATAATAACAATCTCACCTGCAACAGGCTGCTGTCGCTGCAAAACACTAGAGGTACTTAAATAGGAGTGTCACAGCAGTAAGATCATTATCCACACCTGTGTGATATTTACAGGGTGCAATGTGCATGTTAGCACATAAGCCAGTACAATAGACTATACTATGGAGTATGCACATCTGTGCATAGATAGAGTAGCAAACTATGGTATGTGGCATGTGTGCATACATGCCTTGCATATGATGTTATATAACATATTGTACAGTAACACATGTAACTGTATGAAATATAGTTGTGTTATATGTGCAGTAGTGCCTTACCAGGAAGCTCCAGGCTCAATGGTTGTGAGACACCCACATCCAAAATACCAGCTAAAGCTTGTGGATGAAGTTCTGCAGGTGTCCCCAGGTTGGCCAGTAGCTCCTCAGTACATGTGAGTGGGGGCTGGGTGAGTGGCCCCCTCACCTGTTGCACCTTGTTCCCTGACAATTGCATTTGCACGCTGTTTCACCCATCTAATGATGTCAGTGCAGTGTTGGTGCACCTGCTGATAGGTGCGATTGTGGCCACCAATGTTAGAGTGTGCTCAACAATATACTAAGGTTGAAAGTAACTTTGCTACAAATATGCAACATAAATAAGGTATAAGATAAAGCTTGCTTAAATGTAGAAATAGAGTTTAGCAATATGTGATTAACATCCATACTAAATGACTGTGGCTTGGAAAATAAGGAATCTGCTGAATGGGCATTTTTTTCCTTACAAACTTAAAAACAGGATGTATGCAAGAGCATGCAAAATCTGCTTTTAAGGAACACTGTGACAATGTGTTTCCTTAAAAAACATGTTTTTCTGCATGGACAACAGGACATGTTTATGACAATGTTTTCTTAAAAACATGTTTTTCTGCATGGACAACAGGACATGTTTATGACAATATGTTTCCTTAAAAAACATGTTTTTCTGCATTTACAAAGATGCAAATAGAATACTAAAGACAAAAAACAGAATGTTTACACTGTCCAAAAAATAATATCATTAAGTCAGCAGTTTGCGTCAGCATCTGCAACAATCAGTATTGTTTCTACAAGATGAGCAATTCTCCAAAATAGAATACCAAGAGGAAATGTATATGTGTGTGCATGACTAAAATTGTATATAAAGATCTGTATTAATCCAGTTACATTAGGGGTATTGGTAGGGACACATTTGTCATGAGGTAAATGTTATATCTCTCACATCATCTGTACTATATGAGAAGTAAAGTGGAACAGTACTTTAAGCTGTAACAGAAGTATGTGTGGTTTGTTATAAAAGTTATTGGTTACTGCTCTTAAAGACAGGTGCTGCAAAGTATATTCTCTCATCAAAGTATATTCTGCAAGTCTCTGTATGCAACAGATTGAATGCAAATATAACCATACTTTGATTTCAGCAGAATCCAGCCAGAAAGACTGACTGTCTTAAGAAGAGTTTAAATCCATCACAGTAAGCAGCACCATATAATTTTTTAATGGCAAACTAGCCTGCATTCGAACACAGAGGGAATGGTAAGCCCTACAGAGGGTCACTTCAGTCAAATTGCATTAACTAACATTTATACGTATCTGTAAAATTCTAAACAGAAGTATTCCAGTTTATGCAGCTTGCAATAGTAAAGTTTTTTTGGACGTCTGAATCCAGTGAGACTAATTTAGGAAAGTTGCAGTGCCATAAATTCTCCAAGAAGTGGTGGATATCTGCTTTGTACAGCAGTACGCTGCCTGTTGTGCTTCACCAGCTTCTCGAGTGACTTTAAAACATTTCCAGCAATCTGCAACACCAGCCTGATCACCCGTTTTCTTGCTCACTGGTAAGACTTTTTTCTGTGTCACATTTTTAGTATGGATGCTATCAGACAGAGTTCTAGCAAATGTAAGCCAAGTTTTACTCTTAATGTAGCAGAACAACCAGATAAAATATGGAGTAAACTGCAATGTTGGTATACACAACACATTAGTAAGTGTACAACCTTATTAGGGCAAGTTGACATACAGACATTATGTAAGTGGATTGTAACATTTGATTGGTATTTGCAACAAAAAAATAAGTATATAATAGTAAATGTTTATTGTGTGATTCAAGAGAAACTGCATTTTGTGTATTATGCCATAAAAAAGTATTGCATGATATTGCTAAAAAAACAGACTGTGCAGACAGATCTGTTCATGATAAAGAATTAATTAAGGGTACACAGTTTTCATTATATCCAGATGTAAAGCAGTTATGTCCTGTCAGTACATTAATCTCTGAATTACAACAGCAATCAAATCTTTTATTGACAGAGTCCCCTGTAGATCTTGTAACTCCCTTTAAAAATTATGTACAAGCATGGAATAATGCCACGGCTACACATACAGATGAGGATAGAAACAAAACGTATGATACACTGACAGAAGAATTTAATATTTTTTTAAAAGAAAAACAAAGTGAGTTTAAAACTTTCAGAAATGACATCCAAGATCTCTGTCAAAAGTGCACAAGAGCCCTGCAGTCGACAGAGGAATCCAATAACAGGTATCATACATCCCCTAAACACTTACAGGTAAAAATGACAGACCTTAAACAGTGTCTGAAGGAAAAGGATGAAGAATTAGATGAATTAACAGAGACTAATCTCCAAAATACTATTTTGATATCCCAGCTTAAGGAAGAGTTAAAAAACACAAAATCAGTCCAAATTATAGAACATGGACAGGGAACCACTACAGATTTATATACACAGTTTAGATTATTACAGAGTTTACCACAGTGGAATGACAAAAAAGGCATATTTTATAACATTCAAAGAATGGGTGTCATACACAGCAGGATCTGATATAGGGACAGATGCATTACTTAGATGTTTCTAGATTTTCATGCCCAAATGTTTTAAAACTTTCATTCAATTAAAACAAGATGATTATCAGTTAAACACTAAAGTAGGACGTATGACAGCCATTTTAATGGCATTTACACAAGGGCAGCCTCTCACAGCAAAATTATTAGATAATTTTAAAATTACTATCACAGATAAATTAATGGAACAAAGTGAACATTTTAGACTTGCATTTCAAATCATATATCAAAAAACAGACAGAGATATGGGAAAAAGAGACATACAAAAACAGTTAATACATTGTTTCTTAGAACAAGTCAAAGGGGTTCCAGGGGATATTAAATCTATCTATGAAGAAAATTCTGATACCCTCACTGATTTGGTACAAATACTAATGAGGGGATGGACTATGGCTGATGATGGGACATTATACTCACACCATATCTTTGCATTTGAAGATAATAGTGAGCCATTTGAAGTAATTGGTGAGGTAAAAACAGGGGAAGGCAAAGGTGGTGTGACCAACCACCAGCAGAAAGAGCTGCGTCAGCACCACCAGCTCCTGCCTCTATGTCTGTAGTACCAGGATCAAGTACAAGTAATGAGCAAAAGGCACCAACATGCTTCTTTTGTAAAAAAAATAGGACATGTTAAGCAAAACTGTGATCATTACAAAGACTGGCACAAAAAAGAAGGAAGAACAGGGGGTGTTTCCAAAAAGAGAGCAAAAAAATTTACAAGAAAAGTCAGAAAAGCAGGATTATGTACAAAAACCTTACAATATTGGTAAAGACAGTTATAAGAGCCATCAATATACAGGAAAAGGGGAAGTATGCCCTGTAGATTTTCAAACAGTTTCACCTGTAAATCCAAAACATTTGGTAGAACAGGCAGAAGGAATAGCTAGACAGCAATTAAAAAAAGATATTGAAAAACCTAAATATATAGATCATTCAGACACAGAGGAAGATGACAAGCAAAAACATGAGGTGTGTCATATTGCATTTGATAATAAAAGAGAGGATGAGTGGATTTCCTTACAATAGGGATGTGCCCCCCCTACTCTGGTATCTTTCCTGACTACCTTTAAAAAGGGTCGAGATGGACGACCACTGATTGATATCTGGGTAGAGGGGTCACTGTGGAAAAATGTCTTATTAGACACAGGAGCAGCAGTATCTGTCACAAACAGACAGTTACCAGCAAATCCTATAAAAAAGGTTTGCATTTCAGCATTTAATGGCACAGGATGCTATGCAGTGAGTAGCCAAAATGTGGACATAAAGTTTGGTCAAGAGGGACAGATGTGGAAGGGTGCATTTTTAATGCATCCATCTTGCTCAGATACCATTATTGGTATGGACATTCTAGGGCCTTTGGGCATAATAATTGATTTACCTAATGAAATTCTGTGGATGGGAGACAACAAACAACAAAGAGATGAAAATCAAAGTACAGGTTGCTATGCAATCTCTCTATCTGACAAACCTGAAAAACCTACAGGCTATGTAAATACAAACAGTGAGGATGTATGGAAGCATTTACAACAGCAATTGCCAAATCTGTGGTCCAAGGGTCCCAGTGATTGAGAGAAACTAGAAAGCCCAGTAGGGGTAGAAAGTGATCAGGACTATATACCACTTTTTCAAAAACAACATCCTATTCCTAGGGAGGCAGAAGAACATATGGAAAAATGTATTGCAGAATGGAAAAAAGAATGGATTATACAAAAGGGCAACAGTCCTACAAATTCACAAATCTGGCCAGTTAAGAAAAAAGATGGTACTTATCGTCTTGTTATTGATTTACGGTAGGTTAATCAATATACTTCTAGAACACATTTGATTCCAGGAGTCCCAGAGTTGGCTGCACATATTAAGCCACAAAGTAAGTGGTTTGCAGTAATAGATTTAGCAAATGGCTTTTTTGCAGTACCACTCAGGAAAAAAGATTGGCCAAGATTTGCCTTTACATTTAAAAAACAGCAATATGTCGTGACAAGATTACCACAAGGATTTCAAAATAGTCCAGTTATTTTTCATCAGACAGTAGGATCAATTCTACAGCATTTAAAAAAGGATGATTCAGTAATACATTACATTGATAATATTTTAATTCAGTCAGAGACAGTAGAGGAGCATGTATGGCTTCTTAAGAGAGTTTTTCATACTCTACAACAAGCGGGGTTTAAGGTTAAAAGTGAAAAAATTCAGTTTATGTCACAAGAAGTCAAGTTTCTAGGTACTATTATAAAACCAACAGGGAGGTCTCCTTGCTCTATACGTGTACAAGGCATTTTACAAATGGAAAAGCCACTGACTATAGCAGACTTACACAATTTCATGGGAATCATGAATTACAATAGGGAATTTATAGAGGATTATGCAGCCGTGGCTGCTCCCCTATACAAAATGTTACAGGAACAAAAGAACTCCACCTTTTTAGAATAGGGATCTCATGAAGAGGAGGCATTTTCACAAATAAAAGTAAAACTAGCACAGGCTACAGAATTAATAGCACCCACACCAAGGTTACCATTTGTGCTACAAGCAGCAGCAGGAAAAAAAAACACTGTCTGTGGTATTACTACAGGAATGGCCACATGGTAGTGACAACAGAATGGAAAAAACATTACACCCAGTCTCTTTCTTTAGCAGGAAGATGACTCCAGTAGAACTGGGCTACCATCCATGTATACAGCAATTATTAGCCATTTGCTGGGGTATTAAACAAACTCAATATTTGACCGTATTTCCAGTATTATAGTACAAACACCACATCAAGCAGTAAAAGATCTGATAGTTTTGAAATGAATAAAATTACAGATGGTATTAGGCAGTCTTTGCAAAATGGATGGCACTTTTTGGAATGAAAACTGTTACTATACAGACAGGGGACGAATACTATTTGTCAAACCATATGGGATATAAAGGAAAACAGCATAATTGCTTAGAAAAGATAATGTCACCTGATGTGCAATTTTTAGCACCTGATTTTGATCACTTTAAGCCATCCATCTTTGTGGATGGAGCCCAATATTGGGACCAAGGCAGATACTGGACAGGATTTGCCATAGTTCCAGAAAATCCACAACTGGGTTCTCCTGAACTAATCAAGTTACCAGAGCATATGTCAGCTCAAAGAGCTGAACTGGAGGCAGTACTGTATGTGCTAAAGTATTACAATCCTGTTAACATTTTTTTCAGAAAGTGCTTACGTAGTAAATTCTTTAAGACTGCATATGGAAACCTGGGTAAGGCGAGGATTTGTGGATAGTGTAGGTAAACCATTATGGAATGCTGAAGTATTAAAAAGCATATATAAAATTATAACAATGTCAAATCAACAAGGACAGTATAGCATCTTAAAAGTAAAAGCACATCAAAAGCCAACCAGTGAAACTTACAGGTTAAATGAGTTAGCTAATACTTTGGCAAAAGAAGCAGCGCAAAATGGAAAATAACTTGCAGAATATGAATACGCCAGTGTAGAAGTTAATGTCTTAAAAGAGTTAGATGAAGAGTCAATAGAAAAAGACCTTGTAAATATACAAAAACAACAGGGCTTAAAAGAAGAAACCAATCAATGCAGATTAGCAGGTATACCACCAAAGGAGTACTATGCATACACCACCTCCAAAGGGTTACAGTTGCCATATGTACCATTTCAGTTGGCACGCCAGTTGGTCAAGTTAAATCACCAAATACTGGGCCATAGAGAAACTGATAAGTTATGGCCAGTTGTAAAAGAAAAGTATTGGAACTCAAATTTAAAAAAGGTTTGCAAGCTGATTGTAGATGAATGTTTAATCTATCTACAGGTAATTGCTAAAAGCAAAAGGCCTCAGTTACATTGAGTACAGCCAGCGGATGGGCCATGGTAAGCAGTTCAAATAGATTATGCAGGTCCATTACCAACAACAAAGGGAGGTTACAGGCATCTACTAGTAGTAGTGGATGTCTTTTCAAAATGGGTAGAAGCAATTCCTTCCAAAACCATGATAGCAAAGGCAACAGCAGAAGCCTTATGGAAAAATATTTTCTGTCATTGGGGATGGCCACGGGTCATAGAGTCAGACAATGGCCCACAGTTTATTAGTGATCTCATTAAACAAATGTGTAATTTGTTAGGCATACAGCAAAGGTTTCATGTACCATACCATCCACAATCTAATGGCATTGTAGAATGCATGAATCAGACATTAAAAGAACATCTAAAAAAGGCATGCTTGGAAAAGGGCAATACATGGGTACATCATCTGCCTGGTATTTTAATGGGTATTCGAGCGACACCAAACAGCAAAACATGCATTTCCCAGTATAAAATAATGACAGGCCACAAAATGTCCATACAATTACCATTTGACCCAGATTTACCTAATGGTAGGCCCATGCTAGAAATCAGCAAACATCAGGAATGGCTAAAACAACTTACTAGTATATGTGACTGTAATGCAAGGGAGCAAGCATTCCATCTATGGAAAAAGGTGCCAGTATTACCAGCTGAAGAAAACCTTCCCTGTAAAACTAAAGTATTGGTAAAAACATTCCAAATGGAAGGAACATGGGCTAGCAACTGGCAAGACCCTTTTGAAGTAGTAAAACAAATTGGACCATTAGTGTACAAAATCAAAGGGAAAAAAAAAAAACAGAACAATGTTGGTACATAAAGATCAACTAAGAATGATCAAAAATAGTGATCAATGTAAATCTGATTAATGCATTCTCTTGTAGGTTTCCAACAGAGAAAACCATAATGAAACTGACATGGTTTAAAGTGCATCCTTTTGGAAATCCAGTTTCAGATGACCAAAGGCAAAATGATTCAGCAATGGAATTTCTAATTAAAGGATGTTTTTTTAATTGATAATAGCTATCATACTATTATTGTATTGCTTAGTATTAAATTATACTTACAACATGTTAATCAAACTGTAAAGTTACATAAGAGAAAGTAAAGAAATGTGGAAAAATGAACAAAATTGGTCACCATCTTTTAACACTTTTTTGGCAAGACAATGTTGGTATGCAAAAAGCATGAATGTTTCTAATTGTTGGGTATGTAGTTTAAAACCAAAAATAACAGGAGTAATGCCTCTAATACCTATTCCACTAAATTCTCTTAGTAGTTGAAGGGTATTAATAAATAAAACAGGAGATCAAGTCATAAATGTACAATTATGTAAAGCAAGAGTACAGTTATCTGCTATAGTGCAGGGGATCACATATTTTCAACAAAATTGAACTGTTCCAGTGGGTAATAGCAATTTTATTCAAACAATTGAAATGATAAATTTTCACAACCACATACCAGTACATGGAGTATTTTCTCATGGTTTTCCTATTTTAATACCAATTAAGGCTCAGTTAATATTAAGTGACACAGCAGTATTTCATTTTTTCACAAAATGACAAAAATGAGTGTAAAACCAATATTACATGTTGGCGAAGTAAAACAGATAAAAATTTTACAGTTGTACATGATAAAACTCTTCTATGGGGCAAGTAAATGGCAGTCTGGTAAATAGCAGTGTTGCTCTATCAGATGGGTTATATTACATCTGTGGTAAATATGCTTATAAATAGTTACCAAAGGGATGGGATGGCACCTGTTATATAGAATTAGTAGTACTAGCAATGGATCATGTAAAAGAGTTACCAAAAGAAAGCATTAGAAATGCAAAAAAGAAAAGGGATATATTACCTGTGATTGAAAGTCCAGAAAATCCAGTAGACACCTTAGATACATCACTTATATATCATCAAAATCTTGATTATATTAAATTAAAAGATATGGATTTAGGAAATTATGTAATCTCTGGAGCAGGTATTTTCCCTTGGTACAGGGCTGCAAAAGCCATCTGGGAGCTGAGAAAACTATCTAAACTAGTTGAGGTATTGGCAAATGCCACTTTCAATGCAGTCCTTGACATTACTGTCGAAATGACAGCTATACAAACTATGGTTTTGCAAAATCAAATGGCATTAGATTACATATTAGCATCCCAAGGGGGTACATGTGTTTTAATAGGAAAACAATGTTGTACATTTATTCCAGACAAAACAGAATCTGTAAAAGCACATTTAAAAGTGATTGCACAAGTGTCTCAAAATACTAGAAAAAACTGGAATGATAATTGGAGTGAATGGTTTAGTAATCTATTTACAGGATGGATAGGAAAAATCACTGTATTTTTAATTTCTTTTATTGTTATTGTAATGCTTGGTTGCATATTATTTACACATATTAAAGTCTGCTTAGCAAAAGCTAGTCAAGTTACTGTCGTTAATTGTCATAATGAAAAAGTATTATCAAATAATGCTGAATTTATCTCTCTGGTTTGAAAATAAAAAAAGAGGGAATTGTTAGAGTGTGCTCAACAATATACTAAGGTTGAAAGTAATTTTGCTACAAATATGCAACATAAATAAGGTATAAGATAAAGCTTGCTTAAATGTAGAAATAGAGTTTAGCAATATGTGATTAGCATTCATACTAAATTACTGTGGCTTGGAAAATAAGGAATCTGCTGAATGGACATTTTTTTCCTTACAGACTTAAAAACAGGATTTATGCAAGAGCAAAAATGCAAAATCTTCTTTTAAAGAATGCTGTGACAATATGTTTCCTTAAAAAAAACATGTTTTTCTGCATGAACAACAGGGCATGTTTATGACAATATGTTTCCTTAAAAAACATGTTTTTCTGCATTTACAAAGATACAAATAGAATACTAAAGATAAAAAACAGGATGTTCACGCTGTTCGAAAAGCTGAAAAATAATATCATTAAGTCAGCAGTTTGCATCAGCATCTGCAACAATCAGTATTGTTTCTACAGGATGAGCAATTCTCCAAAATAGAATACCAAGAGGAAATGTATATGTGTGTGCATGACTAAAATTGTATATAAAGATCTGTATTAATCCAGTTATATTAGGGGTATTGGTAGGGACACATTTGTCCTGAGGTAAATGTTATATCTCTCACATCATCTGTACTATATGAGAAGTAAAGTGTAACAGTACTTTAAGCTGTAACAGAAGTATGTGTGGTTTATTATAAAAGTTATTGGTTGCTGCTCTTAAAGACAGGTGCTGCAAAGTATATTCTCTCATCAGTGTATATTCTGCAAGTTTCTGTATGCAACAGACTGTGAATGCAAATATAACCAGACTTTGACTTCAGCAGAATCCAGCCAGCAAGACTGAATGTCTTAAGAAGACTTCAAATCCATCACAGCAAGCAGCACCATATAATTTTTCAGCCAACATCATTTACCCTCCTGCGCAGTTCCTCCCACTGGGCATCCCACTGCTGTGCATCCTGTGGCACATGGGTGAAGAGTGTTACATGGTTTTCGAGGAGGTATGGAATGAGGACCTCATCCTCCAAGTGGGTGTATGGTGGCAGCCTGGCACGCGGCATACATGGAAGACATAATGATGGAGACAGGTCACAGGAACTCACAGAGAAGAACAGAAGTACAGCTGAACATACATATGTATCACATTTATTAAGATTACAAATATGTCTTTGCAATTCTACATGACACTAACACCAATGACATGTTTAACTCACACATATTTGACACATACTGGTGAGTTGATGTTATCACCATATATGTGTGTGTCAAGTGATGACATTGCTCATACTCCATGTGGATGTTGTCTTGATGTGGGCATGTCTGTTTGCCTTTACTGATGTCTTTACCTATCAGCACATGCCTGGATGCCATACCTAGCCTTAAAGGACATGACCTGTGACCCTGAAGACTTTCTCATGGAAAGTATGTGTTTTGCCATATACATCTACATGGCACTGTACAGCAGTTTAGCATCCTACCATGTATTACCTGTGTTGCACATGTGAAACACATGGGACAATGGCTAGCTTGATGGTATTTGCAGGGTTGGATATCAACTATAGCCTGTATGGTCATAGCAAACTAGTAGGCTGTATGCCCTGGGCCATTTATGAGCCTAGGCTGAAATGTTACCTAGCTGTAGCCAACAGACAGTTAAGTTACAGTGGCTGATTTGAAGCAGTGCCACAGAACTGATCCACAGGGTTACTGATATATTTGCCATGTGGTCATTACACCATGTCTCAAAGAGGGGCAATGTGCAGCTTTGCTAGACAGGGAAGCATAGTATGGCAGGAGTATGTAAAGTGTATGGGACAGGGATCTGTCAGGCATGTTGTGATCCTTGTACTAGAAAGGTGGATGTCCATGAAGTATGTGTTTATTTGGAATCAGGATGTGTAAGTGTAGCATGTCCAACATCTCTGTGTTGGACATGGCTTTATTCAGGGTAGGCATCATGCTACATAGTGGAGCTAGGGATCGTGAAGGCCTGTGTAGGCCATCTGAACATGGCTAATAACCCTTAAAGAATCTATTATGGGTCACTTGAGTGTTGAATATGGCTGAACAATGATCTCTATATTCATGGATGGCACCCTGTCACAATTAGGGATGCCACTTATGACTACCTGACTGGTGTGGTGAAGTAACTATCAAAGGAATGACTACTGTCCAGCTGCATCCCATACACACACAGTTTCCATTATGCTAACCGCTGCCTAGGTGGGTAGTTCATGGTTACAGGGTTCTTAACATAGGGGATGACAATGCAATACTTAGCTGTCAGATTGTGGCCATAGGTCACACACCACACATCTGACCCACAAAGGCCCTTCTGTATGTTGCCCGCAGCACTCATTGAGTCAACTACTGCTCCTAGTTCATAGTCATTTGCAAACTTCAATAGGCAGATGCCTTCTGTGTTAGTCTGTGTGGTATGGATAACAATGAGGGAGAGTACCAGAAATTAACCCTGTATTACTGTAGCTGGCACTGGTTTGATGTGCGTGCAATAGTCAGACACCTTCTGTAGTGTTGGTTCTGCCAGCAGTTCATTTGCCAACCACTCCTGTGACATAGGAATATACACCTAGTTTACTGAGTGTAGCTGGAACACAGTATGGGTGATGGTGTCCTAAGAACTTGCAAGGTCATGATATGCTGTGTGAATCAACCTTACTGTCATCTGCATCTGTACAGACTACATCAAATAAGTTGATCAAGTTCATGGCCTTACAGACCAGACTCAGCAGGGTAGTAGTGCACTATTTCCCATTATCAGTGGTGTCTCCCCCTTTGTGGGGTGTGATAATTGTTGCTGTGCAACATTCAGTGTATACACAGCCTGACATGAAGCTGTGATTGAACATGATGTGTATGTGGAGAACAAATTGTTCTGACATTTGTGCAGGATACAACCTGGGATGTTTACAGGTCCCATGCAAGCTGTATGTATGGCTTTAGAGACTGCAGCTTGTACCTGCATAGTTGTTATTACAGGGGCTCTGTAGTGTACATGGATATATAAATGTGTACCTGTTGGGGGGTGAGTGTGGGTTTAGGTTATCCAAGACCCTATCTGGATGAACAGGTCCTATTTCCATAGGTGCAGTACCTCTCATGCCATAGTGCTGTGAAGCACAACAGGTCTTGTTGTTGCCATTACGATTCATGACACAGCTATAGAATGCTCTGTAGTTGGCCACATAATATGTGGCTGATTAGTTTCACAGTAGGTTTGTGTGGCTTTATATGGTGTATCTGCAGCTTACTGAGGCTGACCAGGGATCAACTCCACTCATGTGTGTTCACTCCTGCAACAGTTACTACCTTATGTGGTACAGTTTAAGGCAGGGTACCACCAGTTTGCCTTCCTGTTTGTGTTTGGTTGAATCTTGGTTCTGTTTCAATGGCACAATCACTGCACTTATGTGAGTGCTTAAAGTGCATTTGTGTAGGATTCAGCATTTACACATGCATTGTCCATCTGCATGGGTGCCATGACAGTCACCACTTCACTCTTAAGAAACATAACATTGGCTTTGGAGACTGACTATGGGTAGCATACTGTTAGCCCTGTTTGTGTGACTATGGTGATCCAGGTCATTGGGGTTGATGAAATCCAACATGCATTGAGCACAGGTGTTGGTACATGAGTCTTTCCAGTTCATAATGGGATAGTTGAGAGTAGCCATTATTATGGTTTTCTGTCTCATACCTAATATTCCCCATTACAGCACAATATGACAGTTGGGAATTCTGAGACATGGTAGGTTATCTGTCGCAAGGTGCAATTTGGATTCCACATTGGCACAAAGGTAGTTGCTCAACATGAATAAAGAATTAAATGGAAAATACTGCTCAAAAAGACTTGTAACCAAACAAAAAAGCAGTATTCACGATGAACGACTCCAAACCACCAGCTTAAGCAGATTAAACAGTTTTATTGCATGAACCACAAAGACACTTGTATTCCTTTACCATAAACGCCTTAAACAAACAGTCACTTGCGTTTTCGTCATTAAATGACTTCATCAGATAGTTGCTCAACATACTGCATCTGAAGTTATGCAAGTGCAACTAGCATGGGGTTGTACATATTTTTCAGGAATATGGACACACGTGCGACCCATGTGTTCCAATAAAGGATAATGGCCAAGAGGTGAGGTATGTGTTATAACATGGTCATGCAGGGGTGCTCTCTGGAGCGTTGAGCCATATCTCAGTAACTGCACAGATATGTTCTCCATGTTAAGGATTGATGTAAGTGAGTCCATATTGAGTTTCTGAAATGTATCATTGAGTAGCGAGACCTGCAGTTTATTGCTTGACTGTCCCTGTTACAGCAGTGGACTTTCAGTGGAACTTTGCATGATGAAGGCACTATAGGGGAAGCATGAGCCCTAGCCAGTATCAAGATTCCTAGGGGTGACAGGTGCAGGTCCTGTCTGGCAAAGCATCATGCTCAGTCAACCATGTTATCCCAGACAGAGAGATACTGGATACCCTTTGAATTACACCAGTACATTAGACAATTGTGGAATACAATCCTTTTGTCCCTGTACTGCAGTATCATTCTGGCCAATGGCAGAATGCTACCCAGGCCTTGGGGCATACCTGCATGGGCTACAAGACCTGATGGTTCCTACATGTGTGTTTCCATGCAGTCCAGGCTACTGCATCACATGTCCTGCACAACAACATGGAATATGCCAAAGCCATGTGTATAGTTCAAAAGGTGGTCTGAGTGTGTGGGTATGTGGCTAATCATGGCAGACAGGCAGCTGACAGTATGTTAGCCCTCATATAGTTTGGTGTGCAACATAGTGCTAGAGTTTGCATTCACAAATGAGTAGTGTTGGGCCTGTTTCTGGCCATGTGTTCTGAGGTGTGGCACAATTATGCAAACTATGTCATACAGGTTTTGTATTTTGTTGTCTGTCTATTCCAGCTTGGGAGATCTCTTGCTTGGCCAGATACTTAGAAGCCTCTGTGAATGTGTGTGATTTCTGGTGGCATGTGTGGGTGTCCTTACTGTGTTCTGGTAAAGGTATGTGTTGGCTGTGGTGATGAGATACATGTGTTAACCTACACCTCATGACTGTCCAGTCCATTCATGGCTGTAGAGTGGACTACCTTCCAGCTTACCCCTGTAGCTGCATTCCAGACAATGTGTGGGGTACGGTGTTAGGTGGGTTTGGCAGTGTACATGGCATAGAGATTACATTCCCCTAGGATGGCCACATACACAAAGCTGACATTAGTAACCACCAGTAGCTGACTAGTGGACATGCCTGTATGAGCATTCAGTACTACAAGTACCAAGTACTGTATTTAGTTTACGTATTGCTTATGAAGATGTTTTAGAAAGTGATGCTCACAAGTAAATATTTGTGTTATGTACGTGACAACACTGGCTATTATAGAAACATAATAGCTACCTTTAGCAGCAAGCACATCACATCCTGATAGTTGATTACAGATGCTGCAGGTGTCAACAGGTCTCTATCCTTTTCTGGGTATATACTCACATATCCACTAGAACCATGAGCTCTGTCGGGTACGGACACCCACTCCCCAAACAGAGTCAAGTATCAATAGACTCTACTGCCACTATCTACATGATCAGGATATAATCAGATAGTGTAAGCCATCTCCTATGAAGCAGCTATTACACATGGGCAGCAGTCTCCTACATCTTACACTCCTACTGCAGATGATACACTGGAGTTAAAGATGATATGCAACCTGTTTCATTACCAGTACTGTGCAAAACCTTACATACAGTATTTGCAAGTGGCTGTTAGGTTGGCAATGACAGGTTAGGCTACACAAACCTGAAAGTTCAACCAGTGTGTCTCTACTCTCAATATCCACTCTATGTAGGTGTGCACATAGCCATTTGGGCCAGCCCTGTAACAAGGGTCACTACACATTTGCATAACATGTACACATGCACAGCTGTAATTGCTTGCAAACGATACTAGTGAGGCAGATATTACATGTCTTATGTGCATGGATAGTTACCTAGCTCTTCCAATTTTCTTTGCTATCATGCTGATAATCTGTCAGATGAATACAAGTCATATGTATCCTGTTATTGAGTATTGTAATCGCCAATAGACATAACTAATGTTTGCATAACATAACAGAAACGCTATGTAAAATGGAATACAGATCTGCCTAAAATACTGTACATTACACAGTTATTGGCACAATATCCCACAATACAAATCATATTTGCACAGTAAGCTCACCTTTGACATGTTCATCTCACTAATACACCCATACATATGTCTACTGTTACAGTATATCAACATATACTATCTCCTGTTATAGCAAATACTTGTTGGACCAACTCTGACACTGACAGTGGCTGGAAAAGAACTGGTGAATTCCAATCCATATATATCATTCCTTGTGGTGTATGAGGAGTTTGCCTTGTGACCTACAGCAGTACACACATAGAATACTACAAGCATTACTACTGCCCAACAATACATCGCTACAAGATAGCTATTTCCATTATATGCATTGATTACACTGAAATTATTACAGAACAGATACTACATACACAGACTTACTAAATGTTATACATGCCTTCTTTGTAATTGGAGGTGTTATGGACCTGTATATTAATCGTTTTCGGTTTGTGTTTCGATCTTCTGCTGGGTATTTTGTACTATTCTGCAGGTGGATATAGATGGTTTGAATGTGTGACAAGGCATCCTTTTTTAGTTAGATATCAGTAACATGGGCTATCCTGATCACCAATTGGTGTTCCACAATAGTTAATTACATGCACATCAGCTGTGTAGTTACTCCCTTAGCCAATACCATGGCAACGGTGGAGTATAACTGAGCACTCCACTTGGGCATTGTCCCTTTGCCTTTCTTGTGAGGAAGACAGCCTGGAAGTGTTGTTTGAAATCTAATTGTTTGAAATCTACTGCAACAGCTGTATGGAGACAAATAGAAATATATTGTAAGTAATGCCTAGAAGATTTGGTCTACATGTGAGTACTGCTGTTATATTTCTGAACATTGCTACTTGTGCAGGGTTTGTCTGTACCTAATATTTCTGCATATGTTTCAGTCTGGCCAGGATGTTTGACCAGCTCACGCCTGAATGGCTATGCATATAATGTTAGGGTGTTTACAGTGTGCTCACCAGACATCTTTAGTTTGGTGTAAATGTGTATCATACTGTGCTGAAAATCAGTAATTGGTAACACTTTCTGGTGTAATTACTTTTCAATCCTCTGAAACAGGATTAGTTCAAACAAACCCTGTAACATCAGCAGCTGTTCCATTGTATAACAGCAGCTATTTCACACAGGGCTATGTTAGTGTGTCTCTGTCCAGGTATGTTAAGGTTTCAGCAGATGTCGTACAGTGGGTGAATAATTGGTTATGGTATGACAATATGTATTATTGTAATTAGTTTGGGTGTGGGGGAGATGTTGGTGGGTGTACATAGCAGATGCAGGTGTGTAGGAACTGCTTTTATACATATTCTATATGTGTGTGGGGGCTCTTTCACTATGTGAACACCCATCTCTTAGTGGACTAATACTATGGTAATTGCAGGCTGATTCATAAAAGCACTGTTAAATGCTTCCTGTATAGCATGCAGGTATTGTTAGTCCTTGAATCCTTTTGGCAATACATCGGAATGTAATCAAGTTTTGCTACATGAAAAATGTCTGTGTATTTCTGTCATAGATATTTGCAGTCATTGTAGTTGTGTTGGTGACTAACCCTATTTGAATCATACCCATAGAACATATTTGTAATAGTGTCTTGCCATATACCTTCATATGTTATGTTCATATTGTTTGGGGGTGGCAGAATGTGTGATTGCTATGGTCCATGTTATACTCAGATTTGAACACTTCAGATGCTGTATCCACACATGTATGTATGCATGTATGTATGTATATATATATATATATATATATATATATATATATATATATATATATATATATGTATAGAGATATAGATATATAATATATATTATTGCATAGGTTTATATGCACCTCCATAGATGTGTACATGTTTTTAACCTATCTATATATCTACATATATATGTATATCTCTATATATCGGCATGTATCTCTCTCTCTCTCTATATATATATATATATATATATATGTATATATATATTGATATATATATACATATATAGACATATATATATATATATATATATATATATATGTATAGCATATTCCTTTCATTGGGTACATGGCGGTTTGTCCTATTTCCACACAATCCTCCCTTTTGTGTTTTAACCTGTCTGAATACAAAACTGGCATAAGTACATCTCAGGTAGCTTAGTGGTAGTTTACGCTGAGGGTGGTGTACATGGTTGCGGGTTCTAATCCTGGAAGTGGTTATTATTTTACCACTCAGAACAGGCACGGGGTAGGGAAAGTGTGATTAATGCACATTTAAGCAGTTGTAAGCGGGGTTTGCCTGTGGTCTGCACAACGTTAAGCAAAGGTTAAACCTGTGAAGCTCTTATCCATTTAACCATGTTTAAGCGCCACTTTTCCGTCACGCAAACCCGTGCAAAACCACTTACAACTGCTTAAAAGTGCTTTAATCAACCTGCATCCGACAGCCCTTATTCTGGCCCTCAAAATAAATTAACAGCCCTTGCAGGTCATGAACACCACAGTCACTGATTTTACCACTAAGGCAAATGAGATATGTACAAATGTTATGGTGTTTAGAATATACATTTTACTACGGGCATTCCTCACTACTGAAAACAAATGTGACAGTCAGTTGGTATACATATGTATGATACATGTTAATGTTTATATGCTTGTGGAATTAAGTGTTGCAATGTGACCTGACAGGGTGTATTATGGATGAGAATGGTTCTTGTTTTGTTTCTTTTTTATATTGTCCCCATACTCCATGTATACCCCTCCAGTTCACTTATTGAACTTCCAACCCAGACTCTCCTTGATGCATAATTTCATTGGCCATCATTCCTCTCCCCACCCCAATCTCCACAAACACAACAACCATCCCTTCTATAGTGAATTAAGTTAATATTAATAGTTATAATAGCAGAGCTACATGTGTTTCGTGTACACTTCAATTCCTTGGGATTGCTTCTGTGCCACAAAGTGTGTTCATAGATGTTTATATATATGGCTATAGATGTAACTGTATATATATATATATATATATATATATATATATATATATATATATATATATATATATATAGATATATATATATATATATATATATCTACATATATATATTTTTATCTATGTGCAGACATCACTGATATATATATATATATATATATATATATATATATATATATATATATATATATATATATATATATATTTAGTATTAATTTGTAACAGTTATATATATGTAGACTTGTATATGCTGATTCACAAACTACAGTACATTACAATGTACTGTACATATGTACACAAAGTGACTGTCCCATTTGTGGTCAGTACTGTAGAATGCCTATAGTATAAGGGGTAGTCTAAAGAGCATGAAACATGTATATAGCTCTAATGGCTTAGTGGTAAGTCCCATGACTATTGTGTCCAGGGTTCAACACCTGCAATGTTTTAAAAATATGTTTTACTCCACAATAAGGCTCATTTAAGCAGTTGTAAGCATGTTTAAAAGTGTTTGTGTGACATTAAAGCAGCAGTTAAACAAACTTTAAAACTTATAACTTGTGCACGCATACATGACCACATCTGCTAACTACTCAGGATATATACATTTCAGTGAAGTAACATCTCACTGTGCTTATATAACATTACATACTCTGTTGACTTTACCCTCCAGCACAGGTGCGTATGTATGGGTGTTTCAAAAGTTTATTATACTGAAGAATACTACCTAGATATGCAAGCTGCGGTTAAGGTACACTTTTTAACATGAAAAACATCTCTGACTTTATTGGGATTTGAATCAGGAATGCACAGATACTATGCAAATGCTGTAACCATTACACTATTGACATCAACATTGCTTCTGCCTATTTCCTATTTAGATGATTTCTATGTGTAAGCTAGGCTAAGCAAAGGGCGGAGGCACCCAAACCCACTGAGCTTCACTTACTCATGAAATAAAAACATAACAAATGAAATGAGAGACTGTAAATTAAATTCCTAACTATATCAGGCATAGCCCCTCACTGATACACTTCATGAGAAACCTTAATGTGTGAATGGGTAACAGAATATACACCCCTGGGATCCTGGGAAGCTAGAAGACTTGTATAAGTTTATGGCTTTCTATTGCTTACCAGTAGGTTACCTACAGGAAAGATGAGAAACAAGCACAGATGGGTAACATGCATGCAACAATACTGTACTGGGTTGCATGTGTCAGCCTTAGGCTTTGGAATACTGGCCAAGGCTATTGGCACCCCATGGTGCCTTTTTTATGCAAGTCTCAAAGGTGAGTCTCACCTCTGTAAACAGCACAATAGTAGAATCAGTGAGGGTTATGCTACTCAACGCCAGGGGTTGTAATCACAACATGCACGCACTCACAGCACTTCTCCGTATGGACAACGTCAACATCTGTGCAGTAACTGAGATGTGTTTTAAGGCTGCTGAGAGCACACCAGCAGAACATGGACTGACACAGAATGGAGGGGGTGTATCCATATTCATCAGGGATACCTACACCTCCAGGTTAGTGGGGCAGCATGATACCTCTGAGATCATCCATGTGCAGCTAACATCAGCCACAACTGCAATGCAAACTGTGGTCTACTACAGATCACCCTCCCTGACCAAGGACCACCACTTCTCCTACCTGGAGACAGTGGAAAACATGACAGTCCTACCAAACACCCTGGTATTGGTCGATGTCAACTACCCTACCATTAACTGGGAAACGTACTCGAGTACTAACTTCCAGGCCCAGCGTTTCCTGGAATTTATCACCTCATATGCCCTGTGTCAGATGGTAAACTCCCTAACGAGAGGTGGAAACATACTAGAAGTGGTAATCACCAACATGAGTGACAGGTGCACCACAGCAGAGGTAAACCAGTCACTGGTTAGATCTGACCATGGACTTTTCACTGATGATTTCCACACCCAACCATCTCCCCCACCCAAGGAAACCACAGTGAATATCTTTCCTACAGCTAAATTCACACTACTAAAGACAGAGGTGGGATGTTTCATAGCCTCCACGCTAAGAGAAAACACTGCTCAAGATACAGAAAGATTTACAAATGCACTCTATAGGCACCTACAAGGATGTATGGATCATGCCATCACTGGTAAACCAAAACTCGCTCCTCTTAGACAAGGACACCAGTCTGGTGGACTTCTGCAATAAACAGGCTATACAACAGAAGTAGGACAGTAGTCCAGCAAAACAGCAACACCCAAGAAGGGCAGACATCCATGACCAGTATTAGTATGAAACAGAGGTCCCTCATGAAATCATCCAAGGCTAACATCAACAGGAAAATAGGCAGGGATTCAAAAGATAACCACAAAGCCTTCTTTGGCTATGTCAAGGATCTAAGTGGTAGCATACAGATTTGCACTGTGCCAGTGCAATATAGCACAAAATATACTGACCCTACTGATATCGCCAACATCCTTGCAGATACATTCACTGCAAATGTCACCCCCTAAAGAGCCCACAACAATACCCGGAATGTACAGTATCCCAGACATCAGAGACACACAGGTGGAAATGGCCCTCTCAGATGGCAAAACACAGAGTCAATGGAGGCAGATGGTGTCCCAGACTGCATTTTGCAAACACTACAAGACAAACTAACCCCCACCTAATTAAGCTTTTCAACCTCAGCCTCTACACAGGCTACATGCCCATACAATGGTGCATAGCAATGGTTATACCACTCCACCAAGGTGGAAACACAACTGACCATGGTGACTATCACCCCATAAGCCTGACTTGCCTGGTCTGCAAAGCTATGGAGCGCATCCTCATGGCACTCATTGACAAAGACATTGGTAACCTCCAAACACTTGACCCAACCCAGGTCAGCCTGGTTGAGTGTAGATCATGCCTACTGAGCCTGTTTGACATGTTATAGACAGTCAGCAACAAGTTAGATGAGGGGAGAGGTGGTTCACATATACTACCTGGACCTCAAGGCTTTTGACACCATTCCCCACTCAGGTATTATTGATAACCTCACCAGCTTGTACATAACCCCATACATCACAGGATGGATTGCCAACAGGCTTACACACAGAACCCACATGGTAAGACTAGCAGCCTCCAGGTCCAACTCTTAACCAGTCACAACTGGTGTCACACAGGTGGACTATGGCAGACCATGTTTGGCAATGACTGCAAACTGAGAGCCATAATTGACAGTCCAGCTGACACAGACATCCTTCAATGGGCGTCACAGAGACTGACAGAGGGTGACAATGTCATGGACTACAGCTAAGTGCCACAAACTGCATAGTCATTCCATTTTGGAAAACTAAATACCCACATATTAACACGTAAGTGGCAGCCACTTTAATACAGATTAGGTAATAGGGTATCTGGGGACTAAGGTAGATAGTGATCTCTCCTTTGACAATCATATCTCCAAAGTAGTTAGGACATCCTTCTATGTAGGCCATCTGATTACTAAAGGGTTCGCATCTAGACATACTGAGGTTATAGTGCCCCTTTACTCATCACTCATCAGTCTCATCATAGGGTATAATAACCCATTTGGGATGTACCTCAGAAGACACTCCCGACAGCTGGAAGGTCCATGAACATTCCTTGCCAAGAGGATTACTGGCCTCAAACATATGTCCTATGTAGCCAGACTGAATAAACTCCTGCTTTACTCAGTGGCATCTTGTTTACTCAGAGATGATCTCTGCTGGCCAACAAAGCCATGTCCATCTCAGGCTTAATTGATATGCTCCACCTATGGGAATCCATGTCACAGTGAGCCACATGCTGTAGTGAGCTAATCCTTGCCACAACAATAACTAGAAGATGCTGGAGGGACAGGTTCCTGTCACAGAAACTCCCCATGCTTTGAAACTACATCCCTAATTACATTATATAGAGTCCCTCACTAACACTCCTCATGAGAAACCTTGAATAGTGGATGGAGAACAGTAGATACACCCCAGAGATCCCGCCATCGGCTCTGCTCCACAGAGGGACAGTTAATTAATCAATGGGGTAGCAAAAGCTGATACATTTTGGCTAGCTTATGAATGCCCTCAGGCAGTTAGCCAAGTACCTACCTATGAATCTATACATACAGTATCAGCACATGCTGATAGCTTAATTTACTGTTCAGGTATTGACTTACCTCGTGCCAATAGCAGTTGTGTGTGCAATAGTTGAGGGCTGCCTATGTTGGATGCACACAGTAGACTGCCTATACATGACAATTTACAGGTAGTCTTGTGTGTGTGCCATCCATTTTTACTGTGTGTGCAGGTGGTGAAAGGTGTCAGTCCCTAGGTGCCTACACCGTCAGTGTGTGTGCTATAAGTTCCCTCCTTGCCAAGGCATGGGCATACTGGGCACACCTCCATCTGCCTACTGGGGCTGGCTCAGGGTGTTCGTGGTCTGAGTACCTCTGTACCTATGGGGCCCTTGGCAATGGTGGTGGGCTGTGAGGGCCTTCACCATTCTGCCCTGCTGCAGCTGTTTCCACAGGATCATATTGTTTAGTATGGCACATACTATGAAGATGTGGGCACATGTGCCTGGAGAGTACTGCAAGGCTCCACCAGATATGTCCAAGCAATGGAACCGTGATTTAAGCATCTCAAACACATGCTGTATGATGATTCTGGTTTGTGCATGTGCCTCATTATGGTGTTCTTGCATGGATGTGTGTGCATTTCTGATGGGAGTCATCATCCATGGTTGCAGTGCATAGCCAGCATCCCCCACCAGGTGAGCTGTGAGGCATGCCAGATGTGGGAGTCGTGATAGCTTCCAGGGCTGCCAGCACACACATCCATGATAATGACCTGGCAGTTGATGGAGGGGTATCCCTTGCAGTTTATGTAGCACCTACCCTGCTCACGGGTGGTGACTTGATGTGTATGTGCATGCAGTCTATTGCGCCCAGTACCTCTGGGTATTCTACCACACGGTGGAAGAGATGCATATTGCTGGCCAAGTCCTCCTGCATTCGGGGGGAAGTATATGTGCTCATTGGCATGTGGTAACATGGCATCCAGGAACTGGTGAAGAACCCTGGATGCTGATGCCTGTGAGATCCCCATGATATCCCCAGCTGGCCTTTGAAAGGAACCTATAGCTAGTATTCTCAGGCTTACGCATACCTTCGTATCCACTGGGATGGGTTCCCCTCTGTTTGTTCTGGCTCTGAGGCGTGGCCAGCACAGCTCCACAAGTTGCTGTAGAGTGTCCTTGTCCACCCTGTAATGCTCTACTATCTCCAGATCATGTAGCCCCTGGTAGATTACCCTGGGTCTGAACACTCTTCTCCTCCTCTGGTGCCTGGGGTGGTTGTGAGCATCATCGTCCATACCACCTTCACACATGTTGGTGGATCAAAGCTATGGCAGCCCCTAACATGTACATATTAAAAGTTCCCCATCTGTATACACCAATGGTGCAGAATGTATGGGAATACACAAGTGATATGAGGTGCTTTCACACTTTTTTACTATTGTGCTATGTATGCAGCTGATGTCATTGGGTGTGTATGAGCAATTCCAGCTGCACAGTATCTTAATTATGGGTTTTACAGTGAGTATTGCAAGTGTGGGGCCTTTAGTGTGGAATTATGCTTGCCTGAATTGATTAATCTGTTGCCCTTTAATTCACTTTTAAACCAGGATCCCCTCCCATTATCGGCATGCCTCCACCTGCCGCCTTTCTTGTTTTGTACTTTCTCTACCCAGTCATGTGTTGCAAAATGTGTCTTGTAGCTGATATAATGCAAATCTGCTTTGTTCTGCTGTGACACTTTACTGTTTTCTTTGCAGTACAGCCCCTCCCCATTCCTGTTCTGCAGATAGCTGCTTGCAGCCTTGTTAGCTGTTGTCAATGGCCCACTGTAGGTTCCTAGGTGTTAACTAGTTATTTGTACTCCAATTTCCCTGCTGCAGCATTTCCTTATTCTTTTCCTATATCCTTCCTGTTTCAGCTCCGGTGCACGCTGTGCAAACCCATTTACCGAGTTTAAGCGCATTTTAATCTCCGTTCACATGCATACTCGGTTACCTTGTGTGCTCTCAGCTAAGCAAAGCTATAGCCAGTTCAGCACACCCCTTTCCTGCAGCTTTGCATAGCTACAGGACACCGGATTAGCAATGATCCAATCGGCTTACAGCAAAGGTGACACACCCCTCTCTTGATGTCATTTCTATCTCAAGGGCACACCTCGGTGTTATAAAGCTATACTGTGAGGTGCATCCTTACACCAGCGGGGAATCTGTGATTCACTATTACTCCTCTCATTTGCATGGCATTGCCTACTAATTTCTAGCTACCACGCAAAACACTGTCACAGCTCCTTAGCAACCCTTGCACCATGGTGTGGTGTAACATGCCTGCCATTGACTATTATGGGAATATCATTATATGTGTTACATTGCAGTTTTATTCTATAGTTTTCTATTTTTCTTGCAATCCGGTTTGCGCGCCTCTGCCCTGCGCTTAAACTTCGTGATAGTGTGAAAAATGCAATTAAATGTTGTTTTTATATTTTGTACATTTTTTATGCCAATGGCTATATATTTAGCCATTGGCATATATTAACGATATAATACATGTGTTTGGCCGGCTGTCATGGCTCTGATTTAATGTTTTCAAAATTGTAAATCGTTTTTTACGGTTTACATTTCTGAATGCTTACACTACGCCTGCACCACTTCCTGGACCACTAAATACCTTCATTTGCATGCTACACTGCTGCAACTGTGGTAATTAGCATACAGGGGCCGAGAGCTGTGCAGGCATAGAGTATGCAGGTAGTGCACGTGGAAATAGCTCGTACCTGGATCGCTCGCCGGCCAAATTTGGTGCTGGAATGCCAACGCTACACCTGCACCTGGCACAAGCTCCATGAATCCCGGGGGCAGTCTATGATAAGTAAGTAGAGTCTAAACACCTTCTTCTTTTTGCCAGAGGTCTGGCAGTAGCAGCAGCAGCACCCCCTAACATGCTGTTTTCAAAGTTTAATTATGCTGTATTCCAAGAAGTTTTGTTGTAAAGGACAAAAGCCTACACTGAATGTGTACAATTACTTTATAGCTTCCTGGATAGCCCTGGCATATTGGATTGGTTAATTAGCATGTCCTTCGGCTCTTTATGTTGTCATTAGCATATTCTGCTATTTCTCTTTGTTTGTTGGTTCTACATGTCATGTAGAGCTGTTTAATGAATATCAAATAGCTTGCTACTGCATGACAACTACACATCATGTAGCTGCTAATGAATCCAGTCCATATTTTTTTCTTGAACCTTTGCATTGTAAAACAAAATAAAGGACTGACAGTACTGAATACTGTAGTTCCCTTATTGTATCCTTAATTTTGTGTGATTGGGTTTTGTTTACCTTAGTTTATGGTTGTTCAATGACACTTTTTTTCATATTGTCACAGTAAGATTTAAATCTGTGTTAAGTTGTTTAGTATCATTTTATTTGAAAAAATTCATATACCCCATTAAAGCTGAAGAAGAGAAGGCATAGAATCCTATTCAACTATTACTTCAGTTATACAGTCAAAGTTTATGTTAGGATAATTTTTGTACTGAGCTGTACCTCCCTGGACTACATGAAAAGAGACATGGAAGAGCTCTCTGATCATGTAGCCCAGGTCGGTATGACCCTGACCATGAGCAGCATCCTGCCCTCAACAAGAATGATACCATGGTATAAAGAAAAAATTCTCGATTTCAACAATTGGCTACGTTTCTGGTGTCATTCAAAGGGGATCCAGTGTCTGTCCACCTGGGATGACATGCTCGACAAGCTACGCTGCTTCGCTAGAGATGGCTTGCACCTGTCACCCTTAGGCTTTTGAATACTTGCCAAGGCTCTTGCCACCCCCATAGTGCCTTTTTTAGGCAAGACTCAAAAGACAAACCCACCACCGTAAATAGCACAAGTAACAAAAAAACTGAGGGCAATGCTACTCAAGGCCAGAAGTCTAAACCTCAAAATGCACGCACTCGAGGCACTTCTCAGTATGGAGAAAATCAATATATGTGCAGTAACAGAACCTTGGTTTAAGGCTCCAGAGAGCACACCAGCGCTACTAGGCTACAACTCATACCATACATTTGGGTCACAGAACCCAAACTGAAATACAAAAGGCGGGGTCGTATCCATATTCATCAAGGATACCCACACCTCCAGGTTAGTGGCACAGCACGATGCTTCAGAGATCATCCACGTGCAGCTAACAATGGGCAAAACTGCAATTCAAATTGTAGCTTGCTACAGATCACCCACCATGTCCCAGGATCCCCATTCCGCATTTCTGGAAACACTGGGAAACATAAAGGTCCTACCAAACACCCTAATATTGGGTGATTTCAATTACCCAAACATTAACTGGGAGAACTACTCAAATACTAACTCCCTTGCCCAACTCTTCCTAGAATTTATAAACTCAAATGTCCTGGTTTAACTGGTCAACACTCCCACCAGAGTTGACCACATATTGGACTTGGTCATCACCAACATGGGTGACCAGTGTTCCATACCTGAGGTCAGCCCCTCGCTGGTTAGATCTGACCATAAACAAATCACTTTGGATATCCATATTCAGCCCCCTTGCCCAGACAAGAAAGCCACCATGAAAAACTTTTCAAAAGCAAACTTCACGTTACTTAAGACCGAGGTGGAAAGTTTCAAAGCCCCCATGCTGAAGATTAACACTGTCCAAGCTGCAAAATCCTTTACTAATGCATTCTACGGGTAGCTACAAGAATGCATGGATCGTGCCATCCCAAGCAAAACCAAGACTCACTCCTCCAAGAAAAGAAAACCAGTCTGGTGGACTCCTGCCATAAACAAGCTATACAATAGGAGGAAACTAGTACAGAAAGTAGTAAAATCCCAAGAAGGGACGTCATCCCTGATTAGTATCAGCAAGAAACTACGATCCCTCATAAAATCATCCAAGGCGAGCTTTGAAAGAAAAATTGCCAAGGACTCCAAAGATAACCACAAGGCATTCTTTAGCTATGTCAAGAATCTAAGTGGCAATGCTCAGATCTGCTCAGAGTTAGTGCAGAATGGCACAAAATACACTGAACCAACCGATATCACCAACATCCTGGCAGACAGGTTCAGCGCAAACTTCACCACCATCTCACCCCCAAAAGAGCCCATAACCATACCAGAAGAATGTAGAGTCCCTAAAATCACAGATACTCAGGTTAAAACAGCCCACTCCAAAGCCAAAAACTCAGCATCAATGGGACCGGGCAGTATCCCAGGCTGCATCCTACACAAGCTCAAAGATGAACTAACCCCTCACCTAAACACACTGTTCAACCTCAGCCTCTCCACAGGCTACATACCCATAGAGTGGCGTACAGCAATGGTTATTCCACTCCACAAAGGTGGAGTCACAACAGACCCTGGGAACTATCGCCCTATAAGCCTGACTAGCTTGGTCTGCAAGGCTATGGAGCGCATCATCATGGAACTCATTAACAGAGACATTGGGAACCTCCAAACACTGGACCCTACCCAGTTTGGCTTTGTTAAGGGCAGATCATACCTCCTAAACCTGGTGGACTTCTATGAGACAGTTACCAAGGCTATAGATGAGGGAAAGGTGGTACACACAGCCTACCTAGACCTTGCTAAGGCCTTCAACACCATTCTCCATTCTGGTATTATAGACAAGTTAACCAGCCTGAACATAAACCTCTATGTCACAAGATGGGTTACCATCTGGGTCACGGACAGAACCCACATGGTGACAATTGCGGGAGCTAGGTCCTTCTCTAAACCGGTTACAAATGGTGTTCCCCAGGGCTCAGTCCTAGGACCCCTCCTGTTCAACATATACTTCTCAGAGGTACAGGTAAGCAGAGGAGGACTATGGCTGACCAAGTTCGCAGACAACTGCAAACTAGGGGCTATAATTGACTCTCCGGCTGACACAGACATTCTCCAAAAGGGTCTCACTGAGATGGATACCTGGTGTCAAAATCATGGCCTCAAGCTAAATGCCAAAAAGTGCATAGTCATTCCCCTTTGTAAAAAACAAAGTACCCACAAACTACCACATAGGTGGCAGTCCCCTAAATACGGAAGATGTAATAAGGGATCTGGGGACCCAAGTAGATAGTAATCTCACCTTTGATAATCACATTGCCAAAGTGGTTAGAAAATCCTTCTACATGGCCCACCTAATCACAAAAGGGTTCGCATCCAGATCAAAAGAGGTCATTGTGCCCCTCTACTCATCACTCATCAGACCCATCTTAGAGTACAATGCCCCGTTTGGGATGTACCTTACAAGACACCTGCAACAGCTGGAAAGACCACAGAAGTACCTCACCAAGAGGATCAATGGTCTCAAACAGATGCCCTATGCAGCTCGACTGAAGAAACTCCAGTTGTACTCGGTTGCATACCGCCTACTCAGAGGTGATCTCTGCCTGACATACAAGGCCATGTCCAACCCAGAATTGATGGACATGTTCCACCTAAAGAAGACCTTATCCCCTCGAGCCACACGGTCTAGGGATCTAAACCTTACCACAACAATAAATAGGATGCGCTGGAGGGATAGATTCCTGTCCCAGAGACTTCCCATGCTTTGGAACAAGATCCCAATCTACATTAGGCAGAGCTCCTTGCTGACACTCATCAAAAGAAACTTTGACAAGTGAATGGGAAACAGAAAGTTTACCTCATGGATCACTTCAGTGGCTCTGCTGGACAGAGGCACAGGGAACTAATCTAAAGGGACGGTGAAAGCCAACACATTCTGGCTAGGCTTATAAATGCCTTTGGGCAGATAGCCTAGTACCCACCTATGAACCTATGAACCTACTCTAAACCTATTTATTTAACATTTGTTAACTGAGAAAGTCTGACTTGGAATGAAGCCAACTTTCAATGGAGGCCCAGGGCGAAACACTCCAGATGCATGTCTTTATAAGATGGGAGGAAACTGGAGCAAACCCGCATGAATGCAGGGAGGGCATGCAGACTCCACACAGAAGGCACTCCAGCCAAGAATTGAACTAGAGAACTTCTTGCTGTGAGGCAACAATGCTACCACTGCACCACAGTGCCATCAGTTTGTTTATTCATATATTTATTAATCTGTATTAATTGGGAATGTCCTCTAGGCAGAGTCCATTTTTAGAACATTCCTGAGGGAAAGGCTTCAAAGGTTCAGATACATTGCATTGTAATGTTTGTAAGGTGTAAAGCAGATAAACATGTAGTCAAGATACAGCATTCTCAGGATTACAAAATGAAGGCGGAAGCAGTTCTAATAAACTTTATAAAGGTCATATGTTGTTAAGGGATCTGTTATACTATACAACATGCTTGTCAGTAGACATAAGTAGGAACCAAATTTGCACTCGTACTTATCCCAACTACAGTTCACTGACCTGTCATAGACCTACTAATATCTCTCAACCTCCAAGCATTAAACTCATATCCAGGGCCAGAAACAGGATCACTTTCTTGTTTTTCACTATATACTAGACCGTATATAGTTAGTAATGCATAGGCTTGGTTTAGTTATTTAACAGGGCATGTATCCATAGACAGGTCTGACTTTATGAGAAACATCAGTAACTCTAGGAGGAACAAGGGTAAATCTGAGGGCCAAAATGATAGCGTTCTGTCTAAATCATAGCTTTAGACAGGTGTGCACCTAATAATTCCTCATCTCAGTAATTTCTGCTATCTCCACTTCTTCTTCTCATTGTTTTTTTCATTCCTATCTCTGCTTTAGCTCCTTTTTTTCTCTGCCTGCTTATAATGCCATCACCTCTGTTCCTCACTGTACTTTTCCTGGTCACACTTGTGCACATCTCAGACAGTGCATTCATCATCTGCCTATGGTCTGCCTCCATCACTAATATGTCTCTCTATAGCCCTAGACTTCCCTTCTTTGTTTATCTAAATGTCTGAGATCACACCTAAACAATAATACTTCCCATAATAATCCGTATTCCACACCCTGGTGCATTTCTCTCAACTTCTTGGCTCAAGAATTCTTGAGAAAACCAAAAATAATAATTGGACTAAGGCCCAAAATCAGGGACATTTTTAAATATTACTGTAAGTTATTTAAAAAGAAAAAGGAATAACATGTTTTGCATCAACATACATTTTCAGACCAGTAAGAAATATGGAATTTTAATATCTGGCATTATTAAATGATTGTAATCCTTTATGAATTGCCAGAAAATCAAAAATGTTACAAGGGACAGGGCAAAAATAAAAGGTAAAATTTTAATTTATTTATTACCTTCCTTTGAACATCAATAAGATGTCTGGATGGACACCCACAAATTTACTCTATTATTGACTGGTATGGCTCTCCTGGAGAAATGAGGTGCAGCTTAAGGGAGCATACAAGTGAGGTGAGAAAGCTCATGATATGCTGTGACCTTGTAATATCTATGAATTTATAAAGCTATGAATCCATAAGTGTGGCAGAGTGGAGTTCTAACTCTGTTCTTTGCTATCTGGCACTGTCTCCTGATCTTAAAAGCACTTAGGATGTGCTTAAGAAGGCTTTGTTAAGCACATCTAACTGCTTTTAAGATCGGGGTTTGCCCTAAGGATGAGCTAAAGCAGTTTATTTTTTTCCTGATTTTGGAGCATAATCATAGCATTCTGTGTATTACAAGAATGATGTTAATACCTTAATGAATGAAATGACATGTAACACAGTTACCAGGGGATAGCAGAAGTAGTAGAGGATACCGTGGTTTAGGCAAATAAATAAATTAAGAATACTCAATAAGGAAAAAAGGGATAAAAAATAGAGCTAGACTTTGTGCAACATTTGATGAGCTTCTCTTTTATAATTGCTTTTTGCCTCATATACCAACAGACCATTGATCTGAAGTAGTCTAGATTTCTTGAAAATAGCTCAGTAGGCAAAAGTGCTTATCTTTCAGTTTAGTGCATCAATAAAGTTTCCTGCCTTCCTGTTATTTTATCTAAACTAAATTAATTTGTATTCATTATTAAAAAGGGTTTTCTGTCTGTCTATCTATATCTATGGAAACATTCCATATAGTCAAATGCTTGTAACATCAAATGTTTTAAATGCGTGCATTAATGACTGAGTATTTGCATGATTACTTCTACTGGCATTCCTTTGTGGGAGGTCACAGAACAGTGGGGAGTGGAAATTTGCCATTTCCTTGCCATTGTGCAATGTCAGAGTTGGTATATATAATTAATGTGGTGGTGGTGGTGGATGGGTCGTGGGGTGCAAGGGAGCTTGTCCCCTGCAAAAAACAGTTTTTTTTTAGTTTCAATCCTGTGGGATCGATATGAGTGATATTTTGCTTTCACTGTTCTGTACCCATACATACATATAAGCACAGTGATATTCACATAGTGTGGAAGTGTTCATACATTTGGACAGTTTGTAAATTCAGGGTATCGCTATGATTTATTTTCAGAGTGGAGGAATTTTTCTCACCCTACAGACCCCAAAAGTTATCCAGTTTTATAAAAAAGATACTTAAATATATTTGCAAATGCCTAGATACACACAAAAGTATAATACGGAAGCATTATGCCTAATGTGGAAATTTACATACAGGAGTCCATATGTTCAACACTTCCATACACTACATACTCACTATATGACTACACTTTATGTATCCATGGTTAAGATATGTCAACATATGCAGCAACATGTAAGTAGTTATTCAACTTGATCTTGGCAAACATCAAAGTCAAGTTCTGCAGCTGATACCATGGAATGTTCCTTGCTGTGTACAGTTTTTATCTTTGTTTCCAGGCTTCACCCCAACATATCCTTGGGATATTGCACACCGTAGCAGTCATTGTCCTCATTCATCCTTACTGTCAATAAAGGATTTAAAGTTTTGGTGCTGGTTGACCGGCTCATTTCAGGTTTTACTTTGTGAACCATACTAAATGCATGCACTGGTTCATTGTTGGAGTATAGCAAGAAGAAGACAGGTAACATTAGTTTTCAAAAGGTTGGCAGGTCTTATATTGCAGGGCTACCAATCACAGTGGACTGGTATTCCAGGAAATACATGTGTGTGCCTTATCTGTATAGCCACTCAGTCATCTGGTATATTGAAAAATTGTCTATCAACCTGCAGTGCTTCACTCATGAGCAACAAAAACCTAGATGAATATCATTATAAGCAAGAGCACTTCAAGGAAGCTGAAACTTCTTCACATGATATAAAGAACTGCCTATGTTGTATAGTTGAAGGTCACTGCTAGAGAAATATTTTTTATTTTGAGCTGAACTGCAATATAAAAACTTCGTGGCCCTCTGCAAAAATTTCTCATCTAATTTATACACCTCTCAACTTCCCTGACTTCATCAGATAATAATAGATTTTCTCTCAAAATAGCAGGGCAATACTCAATCCAGTGTGATCCTTTTAAATCATGATTTTTTTAGACTTCTTTGTTTTCTCTAACCCAGCTGACTAGCATGTCATTCTTACATCATTACTCTGCACAGGTATCCCCATGGTATCACAGATAGGCAACATCAAACATGATGATTTCAGAGATACAATTGCTTCCAATTGCAAAGCAAGCAGGCAGAGCAAGGTGTGCAACATCTGTCTGCAGATAAAATAAACAAAAACAGCACAGTAATTTAGTTTGTGGTTTGTTGCAGTACTCCTGTTTTACCTCCATGCACACCTCTCAACTGTCTTTGATTTTGCCTCATATTTTCCCTGTCCCTCATAACATTTTAGAATTAGTCATGAATGCCTAACGTTAAAGTTTCACATTTCTTATTTTTCAGAAAATGAAAAATATTTTAAGTAAATTAGAGTGATATTTTAAAAAAGTCCCTGATTTTGGGCCTATCAGTCTTACAAGCCTCATCTGCAAAGCCATGGAATGTATTATAACTGACCTCATAAACAATATCAGGAATCTTAATTGACCTTAATCCCAAAAGTCTAGATTTGTGAAGAGTAAATCCTATCTACTGAATCTGGTAAAGGACAATGGAGTCTAGTGCCAAGCAGTATTATATACAGTGATATTCACTAGACAAAGGCCATCAACATTATTGCCCATGTTGGCATCAACATACAGATGTGAAATATATTAATGTGTGATAGGATGGATAGCAAAGTGTCTGAAAGACAGAACCTGCACAATATGAACTGCAGGAGCTTCATTAGAATATATGAACGTGACCAGTGGTGTCCCTTGGGGCTCAGTGCTGGGACCTATGCAGTCTGGCCTTTACTTCTCAGATTTCCAAGCAAAGAATCAAGTCCTCTGACTAACAAGTTTTGCAGATGACTGTAAACTGGGAGTTGCTATTAAATCACTCTCTAACACCCATGCCTTCCAGTATGAACTTCCCTTGCACATGTGTAGCTGGCTCAATCAGCACCCTGTGCTGATACCCTAAGACAGCTCCCAACTCCAGGTGACTCTTCAACTGAAGTGCAAAGAAGAAAAAAAATACTGCATTGTGTTACACATGCCCAGTGGCTAGCTCTTCCATTGAACAAAAAAAAAGCAGTTCTCTGTAATAACCTGATTGTTACATTGTGTAGATCGGATTATTACAGTTGTATCCATGACCCAGCTAGCTCTTCCATTGAACAACAAACAAACAAAAAAAAAAACGGTTCACTGTAATACAGTCACATCCCCCCCAGCAAACTCTTTCACTGAAGAGCAAACAATAAAAAATAAAAAATAAAAAAAGCACTTCTCTTAACCTGATGGCTACAAAAATAAAGGTTTTACACTGATTTCAGCAAATACAGTATATTGTGTGTCACTGCTCCTTTGAAATCAAGTCACTGACTATTTACTAATTATTAAGAAACAGCAGTCTGGGATAAGTTCTTTTTAACTTCAGGTGTCATCTGTATCCATCATGTTATTCATTGTCTACATCTCAGATGTCTGACTGCTCATAGTAAGCAGGAGGTTCAGAATCATAGCGCAGTTTCCCAATTGCCCCACATGGAGATCTGTCTCTTTAAGTAACTTGCTAAGAGTCACAAAGTAGGCACCAGGAGGCTGATGGACCCAAACCATGGAACAACAGCTCACAGCTTTAATAAATTGTGATTGAAAGAAAAACATGGCTACACTAAGTATTCCAACTTACATTCATGCAGTAGTCTTGCAAGCCTATATTAATGACTCCTTAACTTTATCTTGACAGCAGGATCACTTATTTTATCTACAGAAAGCCTTTGATGTACCCAACAGTCATACAGACTTGCAAAAAAGGAAATAATTATGAATTTACTGCAGTAATATGTTCTTCACACACTGGGTTATGAGAAATGTAACACTGCCATACCTAGACAATGATTATAGAATACAGGTGTGCATCGCTTAACGTCCTTCCACACAATGACCAACCTCATTTACATCCATACTGTACTAAGTGGATGTAAATTCTATTGGACATTATACAGATGGACGTTAAGTGAATCACAATACAAAGTATAGGGTGTTTGCTTAACATCCAAGCTGCATAATGTCCTACGGGATAAAATCTATCCTGGATTTTAAGTTGCGCATACCTATATAAGAGTAATAAATGGCCATTAGTACCCAACATACACATGCCAACATTATAGTTGTCATAACATAATGTGTGAAGATCATTATGACTACAGCAAGTCATACAGACATTCATAGCAATGCACATGCCCAAACAGGGAGAAAAAAACTTAAAAAAAGCATATCATTGTTCCCAAATTATATATTAATCACAGACCAACATATTACAGCATCTCAGACCAGCAAGTCAACAAACTACATTTGTCTGTGAAATCAGTTTAGAAGGTAGACATACAATTTCAACTAATTCATTATTACTTCTGGGCTTTAATGGAATGTCACCCATCTCTAGCAGTCCGAATCCATCCTCACATTCCAGACTGAGCCGAGCCAGAGCGTTTTCTGACAATTTGCTTTAAAAAAACAAAAGACAAATTGTAATTATATCATTAACAGCAAATAGTAATAAAAAGTCTTCTTTACAATTAGTCAATATTACTATAATACACACAAAGGCAGAGTCCTATTTTTCATTAAAGTGTGTTCCATGTATGCTCTTAAGGAAAATTCTGCTTCTGCTTCTGAAAATACTGTGTGTATCCATTTTTGTTCCAAGTGAATGTCCTTCACTGGTGTCCATGGTGAGGATTGAGACTCCTTGATTATTGGGCCAGTGGAGGGACATTACATCTCCCATCTACTATACTACTGTTAATGCATCTTTATTTCTCTCCTGCCATGAGATTTCATACCATCCCCCTCAATAATATAAAGCTCTCAAGTATGAAAGTATATAAATTGAAATATAGCATTATTAGGGTGAATAAATTTGCTTACAAAGTCAACAGCTTTTGCGCTAACATGTATTTTCTGAACAAACAGAAGTATTAAACTAATGTCTGGCATATGAATTAATGACAGACAATAATTCACATCAGAGGTTAACAGAACAGAAAGCTTTTGAACAATAAGAGAAGTAAGAAAGACTGGCATAGGCATTACTTATTGTCACATCACTTCAATTTTTTTTTTTTGCACCAACATGAATTTTTGTGTACTATGTATAACACTTATGTCATATCTGCCATAGGCATTACCGACTGTAATTTACTGCAACATTTACCAGAACACCTTCTGGGGGAACAGCATGCATTTCCTGTGCATCATGCATGACATTAATGCCTGGCATGAGCATTACTGATTTGCTGTAATTTAGTTTACTAAATCAAAACATCATGTGTTGCCATTATAGCAGTCAATCCATCATGCAAGAGAAAAAGGAAAGGGGTGCCTTAATTTTTAAAGACCCATAACTACATTCCTGCACCTCCTCATCAAGTCCGCTTGTCCAGTATCAACTGAAATACATTCCTCTGATGAGGTGTGGCTAACTAGGATTTGCCTATGTTCTGTCATTGCTTGTTCTTTAAAATACTGCATGTGATTACTTTTAGAAAATGACACTGACACTGCCCATGGTTTTGTAGGTATCTTCTAACCCTGTCTCTCTTGTGTGTGTCATACAGATTCTTACCTGGCATTCTTTCTCCTATTGCTTCTTTAAGCAGCAGCCTCTTGAACATTATTTTTGCTGGCTGGTGACAATGTCTGTACGTTTAGACTACAATTTATGATTGATGCTCAAATTTTTAAACTGGTGTTCTTGATAGGCATCACACAGTTTTAGTGGGTGAGAGAGAATTATACTATATGGTATACAGAGTGTTATGATCAGGTCTCCAATGTGACTATGTTATTATGTGTTTGAGACATGGATGTCAAGAAGTTCACCTTAACAGCAAGGCTTGCTAAGTGAATCTTGGGATCCATATGGAGAATAAAGAATAATGTGGTTATGATCGGAGTGATACGATCATAACACCTTGTAGTGCATGGAGTTTTATATGTTCAATGCACTCCCTGTTCCAAAAAAAACCCCCATAAAAGCCCAAGTGTTTTACTGGCTTTTCTGGGCATCGTGGGGCAATGTAGCAATTGTCTCATGTACACAGACAGCCCTCTCCTCCTACCACCCAACACCACAACCTGTAAGAGATGTACTTATCTTGCCAAACTGGAGGTAAAGCTCTCTCCAACCAAGACTGAACCTGACAGTCAAGATGAGAAGGTAAACACTTGCAACACATCACACTCATCACATAGTCCCACTAAACCTACACCACCTAAATCCACACATAGAAACACAAAAACATTTGCAGAGGCTCTCAATAATAATCTGCTCAAGCAACAGAGACCTCCAAAGCAGAAATGCAAGCAACCTCCACCCCCCAACACAACCCAAATGACACATATCCCACAGACTCAGTGTGCCACTCAACCACAGCCAATAAGGCAAAACAATGTACCCAACACACTAGCCATAGGCAACTCTATAGTCAGGCACACTGATGTCCCACTCACCAGGCTAAATAAGGCAAAGGTTATTGTCAGCTACCTGTTGGGTGCCAGGATCTGCCACATAACCCACACACTCAGGTCACTCCAGAACAAGTACAAATATGACTCTGTCATTGTCCCTGTTGGAGAGAATGACCTGAGATGTACCTCCCTGGACTACATGAAAAGAGACATGGAAGAGCTCTCCAATCTTGTAGCCCAGGCAGGTATGACCCTAACCCTGAGCAGCATCCTGCCATCACCCAGAATGATACCGCAGTACAAGGACAAAATGATTGACTTCAACAATTGGCTAAGCTTCTGGTGTCATTCTAAGGGGATCCAGTATCTGTCTGCCAGACCATGACGCTTTGCCAGAGATGGTCTGCACCTGTCGCCCCTGGGATTCTGGATACTGGCTAAGGGTCTTGCCACCCCTATAGTGCCTTTTTTAGGCTAGGTTCAAATGACAAATTCACCACCATAACAGGAACAGGCAAGCAAAAACTGAGGGTAATGCTACTCAATGCTAGAAGTCTAAATCTCAAAATGCACTCACTCGAGGCACTCTTTAAAATGGAGAACATCGATATCTGTGCAGTGACTGAGACCTGGTTCAAGGCACTAGAGAGCACCCCTGCATTACCAGGCTATAACTCATACCACACTTTTCGGCCATCTAACCTGGACCAGAACACCAAAGGAAGAACTCTGGGCAAAACTGCAATCCAAGTTGTAGCTTGCTACAGATCCCCCACCAAGCCCCAGGATTCCCACTCCTCTTTTCTTGATATATTGGAAAATATTAGGGTTCAACCAAACACCCTAATAATGGGCAATTTCAACTATCCCACCATTAACTGGGAAAACTACTCATGTACCAACTGCTTTGCTCAACGCTTTCTGTAATTCATAAATTCCAATGCCCTGGATCAACTTATCCACACCCCCACCAGGGGCAACAATATCCTAGACCTAGTCAATACCAACATGAGTGATCGGTGTTCCACACCTGAAGCCAACTCCTCGTTGTTCAGATTCGACCATAAGCTAATCATCCTAGATATCTGCATCCCGCCCCCACCCACCATTAAGGAAACCATGGTAAAAAATTTCTCCAAAGCCAACTTCATGCTTCTTAAGACAGAAGTGACGAACTTCATGACACCCATGCAGATGAACAATACAGTTATGACTGCTGAATCCTACAGAAATGCACTCTACAAGCACTTACACGAGTGCATGGATCATGCTATCCCAAACAGAACCAAAACGCTATCCTCCATAAAAAGGAAGCCAATCTGGTGGTCCTCTGCCATAAACAAGCTCTACAACAGAAGGAAAAAACTGTTGCAAAAGAGAGTAAAATCCCATGAGTGGCGGAACTCCCTGGTCAGCCTCATTAAGAAGCTTAGATACCTTATAAGATCTTCCAAAGCTAGTTATGAAAGCAAAATCGCCACTAATTCTAAGGGCAACCACAAAGCATTCTATAGCTATGTCAAGAATCTCAATGGCAATACCCAGATCATCTCTGAGTTACAGCACAATGGCATGAAAATTACAGAACCAACTGATATTGCCAACATCCTGACAGACAGGTTCAGTGCTAACTTTACCCCATCTCTCACCCCCTAAACAGCCCATATCTATACAGGAAGAATGCAGAGTCCCTGTAATCACATCTATGCAGGTAAAAGCTGCACTCTCTAAAACCAAAAATACAGCATCCATGGGACCAGACAACATCCCAGGCTGCATTTTACACAAACTTCAGAAGGAACTGGCTCCCCACCTAAGCACCATGCTCAATCATAGTCTCACATCAGGCTTTGTGCCCACTGAATGGCGCACAGCAACAGTTATCCCACTCAGCAAAGGGGGAGCCACCACTGATCCTGGGAACTATCACCCTATTAGCCTGAGGGCTTGGTCTGCAAGGCCATGGAACATATCATCATGGAACTCATAAACAAAGATATTGGTAACCTCCAAACTCTGGACTCCACCCAGTTCAGGTGTGTGAAAGGCAGATCATACCTTCTGAACCTGATCGACTTCTTTGAGGCAGTCACCAAAGCCGTAGACGAGGGTAAGGTGATTCACACAGCCTATCTTGACCTCGCCAAGGATTTCAACACCATCCCCCATTCTGGAATTGTAGCTAAACTCACTAAATTGGGTATAAATCCCTATGTCACAAGATGGGTTGCCAACCGGCTCACTAACAGAACCCACACTGTAAAAGTTGCAGACTCCAAATCTGACTTCAAATCAGTGACAAGTGGAGTACCACAGGGTTGAGTCCTGGGACCTCTCCTGTTTGGTATCTACTTCTCTGAAGTACAGACTAACATAGAAGGCCTCTGGAATGAAGTTCGCAGATGACTACAAACTAGGAGCCATAGTTGAGTCCCCAAATGATGTGGACATCCTACAGAAGGGCCTTACTGAGACAGATGCCTGGTGTCAGAGGCACGGCCTCAAGCTCAATGCCAAACAGTGCATTGTCATCCCCTTTGGTAAAAACTCTGTACCCATGAACTACCACATGAATGGCAGTCTACTTAATGCCAAATGTGTGATAAGAGACCTTGGGACCCAGGTGGACATTAGTCTCTCCTTTGGTAATCACATCGCCACAGCAGTCAGGAAATCCTTCTATGTGACACACCTCATCACAAAAGGGTTCTCATCCAGGAAAAAAGAGGTCATTGTTCCCTTCTATTCATCACTCATTAGACCCATTACAGAGTACAACATCCCTTTTGGATGCCCCTTTTGGAATGTACCTCACAAGACATCTGCAGCAGCTTGAAAGGCCACAGAAGTACTTCACAAAGAGGATTACTGGCCTCAAATAGATGCCCTACACTGACCATCTCAAAAAACTCCAGCTTTACTCTGTAGCATATCACCTACTCCGAGGAGATCTCTGCCTAACATATAAAGCTATATTAAACCCAGAGCTGTTGGACATGCTACACCTAAAGAAATCCCAATCCCTCTGAGCTACACGCTCCAGGGACCTAAACCTTGTCACCACAATAAACAGGACATGCTGGAGAGATAGATTCCTATCCCAGAGACTTCCTATACTCTGCAACAAACTACCCATCTATGTCAAGCAAAGTTCTTCATTAGCACTCTTCAAGAAAAATCTTGATGAGTGGATGGGAAATAGGAAATACACCCCAGGGATCACTTCTGTGCCTCTGCTCGACAGGGACACTGGAAATTAACTTTCTTGGGTGACGTAAGCCAGGGAACCTTGTTGGTTAGGCTTACTTAGGCCCTTGGGCCGATAGCTCAGTACCTAACATTGAACCTGTGAACTTATAAAACAGGTAGTGAGTGCTGTCACATAGACAGCAAGTAAGGAAAAAGTCAAGGACAGTTTTTAAATACTGCCCTAATTTAAATGAGTTACTTACAGACTGATGCCTGCAAACTTCCGTGGATGCATAAAGAAAGATATTCAAGGACACTTGAGAGTGAAGGAACATCTCTACTTTGGTATGTGACCGTAGCAGTACTTAGGCAGTGTGCAACAAATGTTACACACTTCTGGAAGCATTGTTATGGTCAGATCTCACTCTGCAGTAGCGTATAACCACAATATTATTTAATAACCAAGAAAATATGAGATATCCACCCAGTCCAACACCATGCAAATATTGCCAGTATATCAAACTATTGGGTCTGAACCCATATTCCTCATGCTTATTATTGTGAAATTCCACTTGTGGCATTGCTTGCTCCTGAAAATAACATTTGAAAAAAAAATAGGCAAGTTACCTGGTGCCATGTAACTAATTGCAGTTGGGTTGTATCTTTTCAGTTTAAAAAAAACACTGAGTGGTAATAGAACTGGTACTGTTAAAGTGGGGCTCATCTCCTACAATGTTACTAAGAGAACGTGTACAGGGGCCAGGAATAAAAAGAATAGTGATGCAGCAAAGGTGGTATCATGTATGTGGAAAACATGCGTAGCCCTGGCATCTAGCCAATGGGCTAAGGAACTATTATGCAGAGTATATTACCCTGTAATTAGACATGTCAAGGAACTACCAAAAGGGAAGATTAGAAAGGTCTGATGCAAGATGGCAGAGTGGTGCAGTGGCAGTATTGTCGCCTTACAGCAAAAGGTTCTCCGGATCAATTATCGGCTGGGGTGCCTTCTGTGTGGAGTCTGCATGTCCTTCCTCTGTTCGTATGGGTTTCCTCTCGGTGCTCTGGTTTCCTCCCTCATTACAAAGACGTATCTGGAGCGTTTCTCCTTGGGCCTCCACTGAAAATGGGCTTTGTTCCAAGTCGGGCTTTCCCAGTGAACAAATGTTAAATAAAGAGAAAGACTTAGACTGTTAAAAAAACCTGTAGGTGAGATTGATGGATTATAGATTTATCACCATGAGTGGGAACATGTGGCATTTGAGAGACTTGCACATACAGGCTTGGGTGATGATGTCATATCTGTGGCAGACATATGGAGCAGTTAAATATAATTGGGAACTTAGAAAACTGTCTAAACTATTATGCCAAGTAATGCAACTTTTGAATCAATTTATCAAAATACTATTGAAAAACTACAAAAAGGTATTGTTGCATTACAAAGCCAAATGTCACATGACTTTATGCTGGTTTTGAAGGATAAGAGTTGTCCTGTCATAGGTGTGTGCTGTAATAAGGGTGTGTTGTAACTTCATATCAGGCAATACATATGCATTTAGAAAACTCCTGAATATCTTACAGAATCTGGCTGAGATATCACTTGCACAAGAGGCTAAAAGCTCCCAAAGGGCAATGTTAACTAATTTGTTCTCTGCCAGGGGAGGAAATATTTGACATTTTTCATGTTAATATCATTACTATCATATTATTTTTAGTCTTATTTTTCTGCATCATTGATTATTAGAATAACTGCTTCTAGGACTAGTATACATTTACAAAATATACACATTTGTGAAAAAATGTGAAGCCATACCATTAGATAACATAAGACTAGTAACTAAACAGGAAGCTGATGAGGGAGCTGAAGTGTTATCAAGCTTTACAAAGATTTATGATAATGTTTTCAAAGACTGTTACAAAACAAAGAGATTCTTTTGCCATGATTTTAATGTCTTAGGAGTTCAGGATACATTTGTATTGAATAAAATAATCTATGTTATGGATTCTAAAAAAGAAACTTACCTGTAAAGCCTATGTAGGAGCAATGTACAAAAGATGTTTGATTTTATTCCCAGATGTTACCTGTTCATATGAAGGATTGCAGATATTGCTATATTTGTGATGGAAATTAGTGTATGAGTGATGCTTCATGCATCAGAAGGGGAACTGATGATGCAAAAGTATTTTGGAGTTAGGTTGGAATCCATCTTGATTTAAGATGGGAGTCTGGAATGCATGTCCTAGTTAAGGGTTGTTTCTTCAAGATGTCATAGCATTTCACTTGTTCTTTCTGAACTTTGTTCAGTAAAAATGAAACTTATTTCTCTTCATGGTCAAGGATGTGACAAAGGGTCTGAAAATCTACTGTCAGTATTAACTGTTCAGTTCTGTTACTGTTTTAATTGATCATTAGTCATGGACTGATGATACATGCTTTAATTACACAATATGTTGTTGTTATAAAAATGAGTGTATTTCCTTTGTCCTAGGAGATGCTAGTGAATTTATTTGGTCTGTCATCCGAGTGTTAATAAAGATCTTCCTGCTTTTCTGAATCTTTATTTTTTTTGTACTCCTTTATATGTTTCTGCAGTGCCAGCAGCAGTAAAAGTAGGTATTATTATTTTATTTTTTTAATTTTCATCTCCCCTCAAAGTAATCTGATGGAACAGTCAAATTTATGTGATTTTGTATTTCAGTTGTGTTGCCCTCCCATTATGCACACTATGTTCCCAGATGATGACATTTTATGACCCTCCCCCTATTTTAGGCTGTTATGTATATTCTCTTAGAATGACAGTAAACCTTCTGCCATATTATCAATAACTTTTTTTCAGTGACACTCTCTAGTCTGTGTTCCTTTCATTTTTAAATATAGTATAATGAGTCATTTCTTCATATGTTACAGTCAGTGCTTACATTATATTATTTTTGCAAAGGCTAAGAATTTAGTAGATGCAGGGAATCCTTCTTCCATTTTCCTTCATCTGGATGTATCACATTTCCTGACATTTAAACCAAAGCAGTTATGAAGCACGGGGGGGGGGGGGGGGGGCAGCTTATGGCACCAGGGGGAAGAAAATCAAGGGAGATTTCAAATATGTTGCTACATGTTTTTTTTACCCTGCAACAAGAGAATCTTAAAATGTGATGATTATTATGATGTACATACCAGGGAAACATACTTCCTAATAAAAGTTATGCAGGACTTCACTCAACCCAAAATGTGGTATACTTTGAGGAAAGTGAGTATCATAGAAATACTATACAATATGAAGGAATGACTAAGCCATGCTTTAATTAGTGGCAGTGATGGAATCACTTTGTAGGAAAAATATATATCATGGATGAGGAAATGTGTTTAGGGTGACGTTGCCATTTAATATAAAAATACATACAGGAAGCTTCTATTTGCAATACAGTTAAGTAGTATATAGGAATACAGGTAAGGAAGCAGTACATCTATTGGTCTTAGTAGGTATTGCATGCCATTTGATTGTGTGAATCTGTCATTTGACATGTCTCTAATTAAAATGTTGACCCACAAAAATAAGAAAAAATGTTAAAAATGCAAAAATATTGCAAAAATACAAAGAATGAGTGCAGTTGTAGATGAGATAATACTATATTATTAAAATACTATATATAATATATTAAAGTATTTTAGGGTAAGTAAAAATGTTGTCCATAGTATTTTATGCCACTTTAAAATGAAATAGAGTATCATTACTTTTATTACTCATGGGTTGATGAAGTATATCTTTGCATTTATCTTTTTGTCTTTGATATTAATGGATGAAAATTTAAAAAGTACTTCAATAAGTGAAATAATTGTGTTTGGAGTGTGGAGCGGCCTTAGGTAAACTGATGCTCTAGGCAAAAGATCTCCACGGCACCTCCCACCACACTACCTGGTTCCCCTATCCTGATCTACCTACACCAAATAAATACTGGAAAAGCATCCCTGCTAGGCGGTCACCTAGGTGGCCTATGCCTAAAGCCAACTATGTTTGGAATGATGTCACAGGATTTTCCTTTAGATGGAATAGCTACTGAGTCAGTATATGGTTAAAATGTCTTGTGAAACTGATTGAGGTTAGAGCTCCTTAAATAAAGCTAACTATATGGGACTGTCCATCTATGTGTTGCAATTAACATTATCATGACCGCAGTCTTCAGGGACACTTGTAATATAAACATTCATCCATTTTTAAACTACTTGTCTTAATGAGGTCTTAGGTGGTTGCAAAACAAGTAGGGCAGACCAGAGTTTCCAATCCATACAGACAGTCTTTGCATCATCCTGTTGGACTGCAGGTGTTGTCATGCATACCTCCACAGGACATTCTCACTAAATGACCAATGTACCTCAACTGACACCTCTCAACACAAAAGAGCAGTAGTTCTCCTTGGATTTACTCTTAAATTGCTCAGCACCTCCCCAGCATGGAGAATGTGCTTGCGATCTCTTGTACCTAGTCACTACCTAAAACATGTGACATAACTGAGTATGGGGGCATAGACTGGCAAGTAAAGTTAGAGCTTTATTTTATAATTCATCTCTTGCTTTAGCACCAAATTCCTGTATAATGTCTGTCACCTACCTGTTAACTGTCCGGATGTTTGCAGACTGTCCAGATTTTTGCCTCATATTTTTGATATATTCCTTATAAAATATGTGGTTTTCTGGCAAATCAGTGGGACAGTCTGAGAACTGAAGTCATTAAATAATGGCATATATTTGCGATTCATACTTCAAATCCTTCAGAAAATGTATGTTGACCGTACTACCAAAAAGGGAGGAGGGGTAGCAATCCTTTATAAAGGAGAGCTGCAAGTCAGCACTATAAAACTTAACCTCCCTTTGGATAATAGAGCAGAAGTAATTATATCCAAACTTCAGGTCAACACATGCAAAGCCATACATATCACCTGTCTTTATCTTCCCCCAGGAAATAACATTCATAACATTAATACACTTGAGTATATACTTAACTGGCTTTCTATTAATCTCCCTCAAGAAACCATAGTCCTTGGGGATGTTAATATTGATTGGAATTCCTGTACTAGTACAACCCCCGCCACCCATATCAACCTATATGGATTCTCACAACATATAAACTGCCCTACCAGAACTAACGCACTCCATAACAAAGAAAGTACCCTGGATTGGATACTCACTAATACCCCTCATCAAGCCTACATAACAGGAACCCTTCCAGACGACCTAAGTGACCATTCTCTAACTTACATTATCAAACAGAAAACCAACATAATATTCCCTGACACCTTCAGAACAATACGCTCTAAAAAGCAATTTAACCAAGAACTTTTCCTAACAGAACTAAGACAGTGTAACTGGTCACCATTAAAATCACTCCCTCTAAATGAAGCAGTTGAATACTTCAATTCAACATTCTTAACCATCCTTGACCACCATGCACCAACTCGCTCTATAAGAACCAAAGCTAAGCCCGCCCCTTGCATCACCAACAATACTGAACAAAAAATCCTTCTTAGAAACAAATCCTGGGCAAAATGGCGTACAACTAAGAATCTAGCAGACCGACAAACCTTTAGAGAACATAGAAATATTACAAAAAAAGCCATCCTACTAGACAAAAAGAACTTTTACCTACATTTACAGCAAACCACTCAAAAGGATCCTAGAAAATTCTGGACTAGTATTAACAATCTTCTTTTCCCAGGCCAATCCATCTTACCCAACCCACAAGGCTCAAACCCTGGCAATCCCACACAAACAGCCAATGCCTTCAACTCTTTCTTCACAGATGCCATCCAAACTCTAGATGGCCACCTATCCCCAGATACCTCTAACCTGCCCACCTCTTCTATAAACCTACCTCCTTTATTTCAGTTACAACCAGTATCTACTTCCTTCATTTCCTTCCTTCTCCAAAAGTTAAAGCCTAATACTCCCGCAGCCGATAAACTGCCTGCAGAATTCTTGCAAAAAGGAGCTAAAACCATTGCCTATCCCATCTCCATTCTGATAAATAGATCTATAAGTGAAGGAACTGTCCCATCTATCTGGAAAATTTCTCATATCATCCCACTACACAAAGGGGGGAACTCCAATGACTTCTCTAACTTTCACCCTATAGCTTTACTATCCCCTATTGCAAAAATTATGGAAAAGTGTATCCATAAACAACTTCTTAACCACCTTCTCCAGAACAACCTACTTGCCAACTGTCAACATGGTTTCAGACCTTCCCACAGCACTACCACTGCCCTGCTGTCATTCACTAACTGCATTAACAACAACCGCAACAAAAATCTTCTCTCATCTGCAGTTTTCATTGACTTATCTAAAGCTTTTGACATGGTTAATCACCAACTACTCCTCCATACACTAAACTCTCTTTCACTCGATCCTCTATCTATGAGCTGGTTCAGATCCTACCTTGAAAACCGCCAGCAGGCTGTACTCTGGCAAAATAAACTATTGAATCACCTCTCTATCTCCCTTGGGGTCCCACAGGGCTCAATACTAGGCCCACTCCTATTTTCCATTTATATTAATGACCTGAGTTCTGCTATTCCTTACTCTGCCTGTATTCAATATTGCAGACGACTCTACCATAATCTGCTCAGCCTCCTCTCAAACTGAACTTCATAATCTTACTCAAAAAGCACTGTAGAACAATGGTTCTCACACTGCTGCTTCCTCTTAAACCCCAAGAAAACTAAACTACTACTCTTTACACCAACCCGAAAGTTACCTCTTTCCATTTCAATCTCACTTCTAACAACGGTACTCTTATCTCTCCTGACCCTACCACTAAACTGCTAGGAATAACAATAGACAACAATCTTAACTTTGACACTCATATAAACACCACAATAAAATTAGTTAACAAAAAACTAGGATCCCTTTACAGAATTAAACCCTATCTTACACCAGAAGCTAGGACCACTATAGCCAGAACTCACCTAACCTCCACTCTCCTCTATGCTTCTCCTACATACACCAATCTCTCTAAAAACAACCTCAATAAACTAGCAACATCCTATAACAATATTGCTAGATTTGCAACAAGCTCTCCTTTTAGAACCCATCACTGCCTAAATTTACGACATCTAAAGTGGCTAGAACTACTTAACCAGCTCCAACTTCACCAGCTTACAATAATCCACAAGACCCTATATCAACCTACCAACACCTCAATACTCTCTACCCTAATTTACATCTTATAATAATCTCAAAAATCTGCGCTCCTCAAACAAACTACTGATCAATACTACTAAACCCAACAACTCAGCAGGTGAATCCTTATTCTCGAACGCTGTTGGAAAAATATGGAATAAACTACCATCAGAAATCACTTCTCAGTCTTCTCTCTCACTTTTTAAAAAGAACCTAAAACTATACTTCAATAAACACTGGCTATGCTCCTGTACTAACCCAGACTAATTATTTTCCTATCCTCTATACCTCACCCTACATCCTTTCTTTTCTTCCATTTACATATTCTTTAAAATACTATTATAAAACATATATGTATCTTGCACCTCATCATGTAATCACTAAGTGTTTTGCAATTTGTATGTACCTGTGGGTGGGGGAGGGGGGATAAAAAAAAAAATATATATATATATATATATATATATATTTTTATTATAATTAGCTTTTGTAATACTTGCTGTATAATATATGTAATAACTTCTGTTTTAACTATGTATGATTTCTTGGAGCTTTTCTCCCCGGGCCTCTACTGAAAATGGACATGTATCCAGCTAGACTAGCCCGGTCAACAAATGTAAAATAAAAATAAATAAATAAATGTTAAAACAAACTCTGTTATTGTATCGACCTTCTAAGTTTCTAAAAACAGTATTTAAACTCTGTCCCTATTTTGGGCCTTTGTCTCCCCAGTTTGTCATGTTTTATACAGATTTCTTGCACTAAGTGGTTGAGAGGTATGGTCTGCAGTACTGCTGGTCTGTCACCTGATTCTGTCTACCTTCACTAGTGAGCAAGTCCACAGGTACTTAAACTTTTCCATGTGCTGTAGCACTGTAGCTTGGGACTGATATTTATGACACAGAGGCCTTACAGTAAATTCTGCTTTTAGGTGCCAAAAAGTAGTTTGTACATTGCAAAGTTAAAAGAAATAAGTGAAGCCAAGCTGTAGTCAGGGCAACATTATTTTCTGTGCACATTAAAAAAGGAAAGAAAAAACAAACAAACCCTGGGATTCATTAACAATCACGCAGGCTTTGCGCTAAGCCTACACAATTTAAACATAGCAACATTAATGGAATATGCATGTTGCTCATTGCACCTACACATTTGTGGGCACCTCTTCATGGACAGCAATAGTGTTTATGGCCAGGGAAAGGTGTTTGCAAGCTTGAGCATCGAATGTAAACAAACTGGCTTGCCTATAGGCAAACCTAATATATGTGCGTGTGCTGTAGTCCAGAAATATTAAGGGCAAGTACAGTAAAAGAATTCTATAGGAGGGAAAGTGAAATTGGGATATTGTACACAAATAACTGGTTGTACTCCAGAAGTAATCAAGAGGGAAGTGGAAATGAGGAAAATGTACTCAGATACTGCAAGCAAGTTTGCTGAAGTGTCAAAGAAACACTTGTAATAAATACTTCCATACTGAAGTAATGAAAATTAATGTCAATGAGAATGCATGATGTATGCACATAAATAAAAATGGACATACCACCAAAGGATACAATAGGGTTATAACTTTGGAGTGTAAGAAAGGGGAGTTAAAATGCGATATACATGTTAATAACATGCTGAGTTGAGATGAAGGTTAACAAGGACAGAAGATATATTTTGGGATGCATGCACAGACTGCAGTTATTGCACATAAAATGCATGTACAGGGAATATATATGCATGCAAGCTGACATCACTGCTCTATTCTCCACCTCAGCATGTATACACAAGAATAAATTAACCTTACAGCTGTCATGCCATGCCATCAGAAATGGACACATTTTTGCAAATAAATGGTAGTGGCACCCATAGGAAAGGTTTTTATCCCCTATAAACATATAATAGATGACTATGTATTGTATAGTCATGTAAATGGTAATATAATAACACTCGACATGCGTAACTGAAAATGACAACACAGATCGGATGATATTTCATGATTACATGTTTTCAATTGATAATTTACACTCATCTCAGACATTGTTATACTGGGCATGCTCACATGGAATTACAGGGAACAGTACCATAACAGCAATTCAACAGCCTCAACATGCAAGAAAGTGTTGTAACAGAGGACTAGTCACACTTTCTGATGGTCTGGCAGTTTTCCATGAAGTAAGAAACATTTTATGGAAATCCACATCTGCCATTAAGCTGTATAGTGTGATGAAAATAAATGTAGTACTAAAGAAATGTTTGGATGAAGCCATGCAATACAGATCATAATTATTTTTGAAATAGTTAATACTTATGAGCAATGAATGACATAATAAACATTCACATCATGTCATTTTCAAACACATGCCAAGACAGATATGACAGATGCATATCAAACATGGATGCCTCACAAATATGCATATAGATTGTGTTATGAAGAACACGCTTGAAGGGGTTACAGCACTTTCCTCTCATTAGGGGTATGGATGTCCTACCTTGTAGAAAAATAGCCTGAAAAAGGTGTCCCTCTGAGTCTGCCATAGCTGTTGTTTGCATGTAAGCCACTGCTGTCTGATGGACAGATGTTATTAGATTCTGTTGTTTGCATGTAAGCCACTGTTGTCTGACAGACAGATGTTATCAGATTCAAACTCCTCCCTAGGCTACTATGCTCTCTACAGATCTCTGTATCAGCTGCATGTGCCATTAAAGATAGCAAGGGAGGCTGTCACAAATAACTGAAATCAATGTGTACAGTAAAAAAGGAGTTGCAAAACTAATTGGAACAATCTGATTTAGTCAGAATGTTGAAACACATTGTGGTCAGCACAACAGTGAACAGTACAATATCATTGCTTTTTTGACAAGGAAGCTGTTTTAGTTATGTAGCTCACACGTTGTCCCTGAACTGAACCACATTATATCTGTGTAGGTATGCCATACGAGCCAGTACTCAATGCACGTGCCACAGAAGCACTCACAGAGCAATATGCCCTGAATAACCATTTCACTGTAATGTAATCACAACCTGTGATTATCTCTCATTGTTCAACATAGAAATGGATGCAAATAACTAGATACAATGGTGTTTGTGCAACATCAGTACATTTATATAATGTTGCCCTTTTTGGGGATTGAACAGCAAGCTATGTATATAATGTTGCCCTTTTTGGGAATTGAACAGCAAGCTATGCAATTCTACCAACTAATGAAATGTGAATGAAACACAAGTACCGCAGTGGAACTATTAGCACAAGTGTGACACTCCACCTATGCTAACTTATTACATCATATGTATGTGTCATAAACAATCCCTTTGAGATAAAAAGGATGGGGGAGGTCTCTCTCATTATAAATCTATACATTATAAGTGTGGTGGATGTCATTCATGCATTATAGTATAGGTTCATAGGTGTTTACTAGGCTAATGGCCACAAGGGCCTTTTAAGCCTAGCCATGCATTCCAAATGCCTGACAAGTTCTGATACCCTTGATAAGTGTAAGCAGGGGTTTGGAGATGAACCATTTACAGGTTACCTGTGTCGATTAGAGACATAGGTGCCAAACCAGGAATGAATTTCTGGTTTCCCATCCAATTGTCCAAGTTGTACTTGACTTGGGTTAGGGAGGAACTCTGCTTCACATGGATGGGGAGCATGTTCCATAGATGTGGCAATCTCTGGGATACATACCTATCTCTCCAGCAGGACCTATTTATATCACAGACAAGGTTTAGGTCTTTAGAACGGGTAATTCTGGTGCTATTTGTTTTGTTTGCTGTTTGTTTTGTGGATATGCAGGAGGTCCATCAGAGTGAGGTCTGACAATACCCTGTGTGCCAGGCATAGATCTCTCTGTATGCCAGGCAAATACCACACAATGCTAACAGTCACTGAATGGGGATGTTGAACACTTGAGTATTTGACTACAGAATATACATGATATTGTAGAGAATGTCTGTGCCACAGTAAAAATGTCATTACATTTGAGAGATGCTTCTATATTTCAGGGCATTACATCTTGTTATTACTGCAAGGGATATGTGTGCCTGTAATTGCTCTACTAAGGCAACAACAAACAGAATGTTTTCTCACTCCCTCATGCCAGAGGACAACACTTAATACATATGTTAAGTATGGAAAATGTAATCAAAAGATATCATTACTCTGAATAAAAGCATTGCTATGTCAGAAAATATTATAGTGTTTTGTGAGAGGAATCAACACCTATACATGTACACAGCAGATGTGTTTGACAACAGTATTAGCAACATGTACAGTCACAATAAGACTGACACAACGTTGTGCGAGCAATAATAGCTGCATTTGAACTAACTGAATAAGATCACAAGCTACATATTAGTGTCTAAGTCACAAGTGCCAAACGACATGTTGAGGTACAACTTGGGCAGTGCACAGTTAAATGGATGACATCACCAGTGTTTACTAGCTGAATATTTATGATAAAAGTGGTTGAAGTGCACAATAACACTCTAAAGCTATACATCATATATGTATTTGAAGAGTAATATACACAGTATGAGGGCAGTGTCACTCTCACAGCTGGTCTCAAACATCCTACATAGGTTGTTACACAATATACAAGGTACAATATCAAAGTTTCACAACAGAGAAGAATTTGCACTTAACAGTGATATATTGCAGTTATGGTAGCATTATGTAGTCATTGTGTGGACCAAAAGTTATTTTTCCTGGGGATACTACGATTTGATAGCTAACACTGTGCCACTATGAATACATTTCATAAGTGGAAGTGTACAAAAAGGTGGCTGTGGGGTGGTCAGCAATATATGACAGTAGTCACAGTCACACCATTTAAGCAGGGATGGACTTGAACCACCTATATATATCTGGTTGCATCATCTATACAGCACATTATCAGGAAACACTACCATAGACAGAATGCTGAGTACAAGTGAAGGAAACAGCATCTATGAAGGGATGACATCCCCAGTGCATTGCCAAGATGTGTGTGGTAAAATAAATTTTACAGCCATCTGGGGTTGTAAATGTTGCCACTGCAAATGTGTGTAAACCAATTCTGAATTAATTTTAAATCATACACACACACAGTCATAGTAGTTAATTACTGCTGTATTTGAACATCCTATCTATTTATTTACACATTCTAGAGAATAGTGTAAGAAATGCAAGCAGCACAGGAGAAGCCTGACTTTAAAAGTATGACAGTGCACTTTAGAAATAATGACCTCATAAGTGTGTTGCACAAAAGATCTGTTTGTGAAAGGTAGCATAAGGGGGATGGTGGAGTCAACTAGCAGTTTAAAACATTTTTCCAAAGAAGTTGATTGAGCATAGCTGAGTTGGAGGACATGGCCATCTGACTCTATAACACCCTCATACACATACACACAAAAGTTCTCTACACTGAGTGTGATGAACCCTCTTTACCCCGGGGTAGTAACTAAGGAGTCTCAATCCTCACCACTATCTCTGGTAAGGGAGTGCCACTAAAGCAGGGACAGAAATACACAATTTCCCCAAGAGTACACTGGGAATAAGTTCCAAACTTGGGACTGGAATATATGCTTCTAAGTATCTGACACATTTACTCTTAAATGTCTGATATTCACACATGCACACACTCTTGGGAAAGACTAACACATTTACCTGCTGTGTTTCTTTGTCCAACTTACAAGGTAATGGCTGCCACCAGTCAATTACCACAGTACCATGCAAAAGGGGTATTCCATTATATTAGGTAAAAATGGATATTGCAACAAATGGAAGCATGTATTCCAAGCAGTAAGACTTTTTGAAGTGGCCCTGGTCTTATCAAAATAAGCATAAACACTCTCAAGTTATTAAAAATATTAACTAAAACAACCAGCCACAATGAGAGATAATAAAACATTTAATAATAAATAAAATAATTTAAAATGTGCAAATACTAAATAACTGATTCCAATAAACATTAGTTTCACACACGGGAAAAATGAAAATAATACTGTAGGATAGATCTGACATTGTTTTTAGAAAACCTCTATCTAGCTGCAGTTCCCTGACTATCTGAAAAATAACTGTCTCTATCAAATTTAAATACTTTAGCAAGTTAAGATTATACTTCTGCAAGGTAAGATGAGAAATTATGTCCGCACTCCAGGCTGTTGTCTGTCCTCAGCAACTGGAACATCTACTCTCCTGGAAACCACTGGAATACTATTGCTACTGAACAGCTCCGGAAAACAACTACTGAACAATAACTGAACAACTGACTCAGAACCTGCTTTTTTATAGCAGATTTTTTAAAGTCAGATATGAGAGAGCATTCTACTCTCTCATGTCAGACTTTGAAAAGTAAACAAACAGCAGCAGTGAAGATTCTGTTCTCTCAACTCTAGCACACAAAGGCATCACATCTAGGTCAGCTGACTCTGGAACCATACATTCAAAATTCTCTTTATAAAGAACATGTACATTTGGTCAGCCAGAAGAACACTGTTTGACATTCAAACATCTTGCATAAATCAGAATGATAATCAAAAGACACAAACTTATTTACAAAATTATAGCTGGTTATGCTGGCATATGTAACACAGGGTAATTTACAATTTTTAAAAGGTTTCAGCGAGTCATGCTAGCACAGCTAACAATATCTTATATCCTCACATTTCTCCCCCCTTTGAAGGCTCAAGCTAGATTTTCAAGTGATCCTGGAAAATTATTGCTTGAGAAAAATGGGGCTGACTGAAAATGTATCAACCTATACCCTGTTTTGAGAATCCATCTACATTCACATTGCTGTAATCAGGACTGGCTAATACAGGGGGTCCTCCCAAAGCTTCTTTAAGTTTTTGGAATACCTGCTGACACTCTGTAGTCTACACTACCTTATCAGGCTTGTTTTTCCTTGTTAGGTCATTAAGGGATACAGCTATTGTACTATAGTTAGGCACACATTTTCTATAGTACCCTGCTGTCAATAGGAATACTCTCACCTGCTTTTTGGTAACAGGAGCAAGCCACACCTGAATAACCTCCATCTTAGCAGGTTCAGGTCTAATCTTACCTCTCCTTACTCTATGTCCTAAGTAGGAGACTTCTGCCATACCCACCTCACACTTACTAAGCTTAATGATCAACCCTGGCCTTTTTAATCTACCTAAGACCTACCTGACATGTAGAAGGTGCTGTTGCCAGGAATGACTGCAAATGGCAATATCATCCAAATAAGGGAGAGCATAGTCTGCTGCTCCTACTAAGATATGATCTACTAACCTTGGGAAGGTTGCTGGGGCATTCTTTATCCCAAAGGGCATTCTTGTAAACTCATGTAATCCAAAAGGTGTTATAAAAGCTGACCTCTCTCTAGCAATGGTAGTCAAGGGCACCTTCCAGTATTCCTTGGTTAGATCAATAGTTGTCAGAGACTTAGCCCTACCCAGCTGTTCTAAAGCTTCATCTGTTCTAGGCATAGGGTACGCATATGACTCTGTATAACTGTTTGACCTTCTGTAGTCTATGCCTAATCTTACACTACCATCTTTCTTTGGTACCAACACTACTGGGGAAGCCAAAGGACTACTGGACTCCTGGATTACCCCCAGCTCCAACATATCCTTTATCTCCTCCTTCAAAGTCTGTTTGACTCACTCAAGTATCCTATAAAGAACTTGCTTAATAGGCCTTTGAGGTCCTGTATCCACATGGTGCTGCACTAGATGGGTGCACCCTGGTTTCCTAGTAAACATGTCCCCAAACTCCTGTAACACTGTTCATGCTTCTTTAACCTGAATAGGGGATAGCCACTGAGGTATTGCTACCTCTCCCACAGAAGTGACAATTTGAGGTTCTCTGAAAATATCAATCACCAGATCACCCTCAAACTTCTCCTGTCATCCACTGCAAATACTCAGCATCATGGCCTTCCTCTTATTATATGGTTTCATCATGTTAACATGGTACAACGTATGTCCCTGCCTCTTGGCTATCTCTTGGCATTGCTCACAGGTCCTGCAGTACCCTGTGACATCCTTTATAATCCCAAGCCAATAAAAGGTTTGCATAATGCATCTCTTTGTACACTTTATGCCCATATTACCTGTAAAAGGAATGCCATGGACTATGGCTAGAGGTATCAGACTGTAGGGTCTGGGTACTACCAACTGCCGTATTACCTCACCCCCTAGCCTTCCCTCAGGGGTCCACTCTGTATAGAATAACCCTTTGTTATCTGCAAAAATAATGTAATGGGCTATGGCTAGAGGTGCCAGACAGTAGGCCCTGGGCTCTACCAAGAGCTGTATCACCTCACCCTCTAGCTCTCCCTCACCAACTGCTTTACTACCTCACCCTGTAGCCCTCCCTCAGGGGTCTACTCTGTATACAGTAACCCTTTGTTCCAGTATACAGACATCAGGTGCCTCTGTAGCTACCTCTCTCAAGCCTCATAAAATAGGATCCAAAAGCTGAGCCTGTCTCTACTCTGTCTTTGTAACCTCTCCAAGCTCCCTTTCCATGGGAAGCCTAGTATCCTCTGACAGTGGTGCCTCACTATCAGCCTGGATACTACCACTCACTTCTGTCCTTGCAGTCACCATGTCCACGGGAATACCAGTACCTGCCAGCACCTGTGATTCACCTTCAGGGTCACTACAAGGTAGTCCCCTCCTTGAAGTAACCACATCACCCGCCCCAGCTACAGTTGTAGGATCTGTCTGTGTCTCCCGCAGGCCACCAGACCTACATGCCTGTCTCCGAGCTTGACTGCATGTAACTGCATGCACATAAAGTACAACATTATCAGACTCATTCACTGTTAAGACATCTGCAGGGATATCTTTAAGCACACCTACCTGCTTGTTCCCTTTTCCACCCTCTCAGTCAAGATGAACCCTAGCCAAGGGTACTTGGAATGGGGTCCCTCCTAGAGCTCTGACTGGTGTGGACTGCACAAGCAAGTACTGCTCCTTCTTAACCACTGCAGGCCTCACAATGGTTATATCAGAAGGTGTGTCTCTCTTAGCAGTGGCCTGTCTTCCATCCACTAAGATAGAATACAAATTTTGGTGATAGTTTGGCAGTTCTATTATTTCCAGACAACTTACCACTGGCATTCTGTCATTCCCACTTGCTGGCTCCCTCACCTTTTGTTTCAACCCTTGTTTCAATGGACAGTTGCATGCTACATGGACCCTCTGATTACATTTGAAGCATCTAATCCCTGATCTTGACCATGTGCTTGAACTAGTGGCTTCCCCTGTTACTGGTGAACTCTGTTGGAGTGGTTTAGGCTGCCCCCCCCCCATGGGTTCTCTTATGTCCATGTCCCTTTCCTATGCAGTGATGCCCTACTTCCTAAGTAGAGATCCCCTTTTCTACCCAACTCATTTGCAGAGTTACAATTTCAGTCTGCCAACCGGATCCTCATGTCCTCAGGCAAAATGTGGAGATCTTGTTCCCTTCCCAGAAGGTCTGCAAGTCCTTCAAAAGTGGAAACCTGATACCCACTCACCCACCTGTGAAAGTAAGTACTTAAATCAGCAATGTAATCATATACACTTTCATCTGCCTTGTGTGTATGCTCATGAATTTTTTTTCTTTAGATTTCAGGGGTTAATTTAAAACAATCAAGGAATCCTACACAAATGTATAAGCACTTACACGAGTGCATGGATCATGCTATCCCAAACCGAACCAAGATGCTATCCTCCAAAAAAGGAAGCCAATCTGGTGGTCCCCTGCCACAAACTCTACAACAGAAGGAAGAAACTGTTGCAAAAGAGAGTAAATTCCTATGAGTGGAGGAGCTCCCTGGTAAGCCTCAGTAAGAAGATGAGATCCCTTATAAGATCCTCCAAAGCTAGCTATGAAAACAAAATCGCCACTTATTCTAGGGACAAACACAAAGCATTCTATAGCTATTTCAAGAATCTCAGTGGCAACACCCAGATCTGCTCTGAGTTACAGCACATCGGTATGAAAATTATAGAACCAACTGATATTGCCAACATCCTGGCAGATAGGTTCAGTGCTAACTTTACCCACCTCTCACCCCCTAAAGGGCCCATATCTATACAGGAAGAATACAGAGTCTCTGTAATCACAACTACGTAGGTAAAAACTGCACTCTCTAAAGCCAAAAACACAGCATCCATGGGGCCGGACAACATCCCAGGCTGCTTTTTACATGAACTTCAGAACGAACTGGCTCGCCACCTAAGCACCATGTTCAATCATAGCCTCACATCAGGCTTTGTGCCACTGAATGGTGCACAGCAACAGTTATCCCACTCCACAAAGGGGAAGCCACCACTGATCCCAGGAACTATCACCCTATTAGCCTGATGAGCCTGGTCTGTAAGGCCATGGAATGTATCATCATGGAACTCATAAACAAAGACATTGGTAACCTCCAAACTCTGTACCCCACCCAGTCCGGGTTTGTGAAAGGCAGGTCATGCCTCCTGAACCTGATTGATTTCTTTGAGGCAGTCACCAAAGACGTAGATGCGGGTAAGGTGGTTCACACAGCCTATCTTGACCTCGCCAAGGCTTTCAACACCATCCCCCATTCTGGAATTATAGCTAATCTCACTAAACTAGGTATAAATCCCTACATCACAAGATGGGTTGCCAATTGGCTCACTGACAGAACCCACACTGTAAATGTTGCAGACTCCAAATCTGACTTCAAACCAGTGACAAGTGGAGTAGCACATGGTTCAGTCCTGGGACCTCTGCTGTTTGGTATATACTTCTCTGAAGTACAGGCTAATACAGAAGGTCTTTGGCTAACAACGTTCACAGATGACTGCAAACTGGGAGCTATAGTCGAGTCCCCAAATGATGTGGACATCCCACAGAAGGGCCTCACTGAGACAGATGCCCTTGTGTCAGAGTCATGGCTTCAAGCTCAATGTCAGAAAGTGCATTGTCATCCCCTTTGGTAAAAACTCAGTACCCATAAACTACCACATAGGCGGCAGTCTACTTAATGCCGAATGTGTGATAAGAGACCTTGGGACCCAGGTGGACAATAGTCTCTCCTTTGATAATCACATTGCCACAGTATTCAAGAAATCCTTCTATGTGGCACACCTCATCACAAAAGGCTTCTCATCTAGGAAAAAAGAGATCATTGTTCCTCTCTGCTCGACACTCATTAGACCCATTATAGAGTACAATGCCCCTTTTGGAATGTACCTCACAAGACATCTGCAGCAGCTGGAAATGCCCACAGAAGTACCTCACAAAGAGGATTACTGGTCTCAAACAGATGCCCTGCACTGACCATCTCAAAAAACTCCAGCTTTACTCCGTAGCATATCACCTACTCCAAGGTAATCTCTGCCTAACATATAAAGCTATGTCAAACACAGAGCTGTTGGACATGCTACACCTAAAGAAATTCCAATCCCTCTGAGCTACACGCTCTTGGGACCTAAACATTGTCACCACAATAAGCAGGACATGCTGGAGGGATAGATTCCTGTCCCAGAGACTTTCCATACTCTGGAACAAGCTACCCATCTATGTCAAGCAAAGTTCCTCATTAAAACTCTTCAAGACAAATTGTGATGAGTGGATGGGAAATAGGAAATACACCCCAGGGATCACTTCTGTGGCTCTGGTCGACAGGGGCACAAAAAAATAACTTTCTTGGGAACCTTGTTGGCTAGGCTTACTTAGGCCCTTGGGCCGATAGCCTATTACCTACCTATGAACCTATGAACATTGTTTTACACATAATTACATAATTCAAACAATCAATGTCAGATAGTTTAGCAATTGCATTAACAGCTCTACCATGGAGTAAGGGGTCAGGAACCATACCCAGATCCCTCGGTGAACATTATACTGTTTACATACCCTTTCAAATATATATATATATATATATATATATATATATATATATATATATATATATATATATATATATAAAAGTATCACAGTCATCTCCCTCCCTGTATCAAGGAAAAGGTTTAATAACCTTTATGGTTTCTGGGTTTCGGTCATTCCCTTCCCCACTACCCCCATTACCCTGTTGAAGGGTTAGAGGCTCTTTTTCATGCTCTCTTTCTGCCTCTCATTTCTTTAGCATCCATCTCCAAATGCTTGGTCTCCAAATACTGCAGTCTCTCCACTGATTCCATTTCCAAATGTTTGGTTTTCAGCTCAAGCTGATGCTGCTTCTCCTTATCCCTCTCTTCAGCCTCCAAACATTGCAGTTCATACTGATGCTGCCTCTTCCTCTCTTCAGCCTCCAGTTCATGCTGACACTGCTTCTCTTTAGTCTCCAAACATTTGGCCTCCAGTTCAAGTCTTTTTAACTCTAGATGTATTTTAAGTCCTCTGAGGGAAAGGTGAGCTGTCTTGTCTCGGAAGGCTGCATATCCCCATCTCCAAACTAGATATCCTTACAGCTGCTGGTCTGCTCTTCAGCCGCAACTAAGGCTGAAATCATTGCTTCCTTAGTCAGGTTGGCATGCACCAGTCCTTTGGCTTTGCACACCTTGACCAATTGGTTCTTTGTCAGCTTGCTATAGTCTTCTGCTGACATCTTTGCCTTCTTTCCCTGACTAAACTGATTAAAAATGAGTAAAACTGTTGCATCAATGAAACTCTGTATGTTTATCTTGTGGCTGTATAGAGTGTACACCTTGGTGACAACTACCCATAGGCTATTAAGCTCAATTAAAATTCCACACTGCTGACACCAATATGTGATGAGCCCTCTGTACCCTGGGGAAGTAACTAAGGAGTCTCAATCCTCACCACTGTCTCTGGTAAGTGAGTGCCACTAAAAGTAGGGAAAGAAACACATAATTTTCCCTAAGAGTACACTGAGAACAAGTTCCAAACCTGGGACTGGACAATACGCTTTACTCCAGGTCCACAAATGAGTCTCCATACTAACCACTGCAAAGTACTGTGTCCCAGTTCTAGGTATCTGACACATTCACTCTTAAATGTCTGATATTCACACATACACACACTCTTGGGAAGGACTGACACAGATTTACCTGCTGTGTTTCTTTGCCCAAATTGCAAGGTAACAGCTGCCACCAGTCAAATATGACAGTACATTTTAAAAGGGATGTTAATCCACACCCTGCAATCACTTTGTCTAGATGCCAAAGCCCTTCAATGGTTTAATTCCTACCCAAGTGGTAGACAGCAGGCTGTACTTTGGCAGACCAAACTCTCTACCCTACTACCTAACAACCTGGGAGTACCACAAGGTTCTATATTAGGGCCCCTGTTATTCTCCATCTTCATCAACAATTTGAACACTGCCATACCTAAAGTCAGCTATATCCAATATGCAGATGACTCTACTCTGATTTGCTCAGCAGCATCCACCTGCAGAGTTATAGTTAGCTACCCAGACCACCTTTAACACAATAGAAAACTGGCTTACCAATCGTCGCCTGATACTGAATCCTAAAAAGACTAAAATACTGTTATTCTCACCTACAGAAAGGTCTAGTACCATTAATTTTATAATTAAAGCAAAGGATGGCACAATAATCTCCACTGACCTCTCTACTAAACAACTAGGTGTCACTATTGATAACTTAAAATTCGACCTACATGTTAACCAATCGATCAAAACCATCAATAAAAAACTAGGTTCATTGTACAGAATAAAAAACTTCTTGACTCCCCCAGCCAAGGTTGCCATTGCTCAATCTCACCTTCTCTCTACTCTGTTGTTTGCATCCCATCTTCTCCGTAATACTAACAAGACTGTCCTCAACAAAATCACTATCTGTTATAATCATATCACCAGGTTTGCATTGGGCTGCTTTTCAGGACACATCATTGCATCAATCTTCCAGCTTGGATGGCTTGAACTACCCAGTCTAATCTTATATAACCAACTGGTTATGGCCCACAAAATTATATACAACCCTGAAAACACCCCTGCACTCAAAAATCTGGTCACCTTGTATAACAACCCTAGACCATTGTGATCTTCCAACAGACTCCTTATCCAGACATGTAAAACTAGCCGGCGACTCTCTCTTTACAAACTCTGTAAGCAGATCATGGAACTCTCTGCCACCTGAGATTACCTCACTCTCTTCTCTAGGTCAGTTCAAAACTAAGCTCAAACACTATGTGGGATCAAAATGGACATGTTATTGTATCAAGCCTGGCTAATCTTTTCTCCGGATTGTGTACAGCTGCTACGTAACCTATCTTGTACTGCAACTTTCAGATTTATCTACTCTGAACAACTGTACCTAAGAAACTATTAATAATGATCATTCATCGAATTAATGTAAAAAAATTCTATATGTCATTCTGCATGATTTGTCTCTATGTTCTCTGTAAATATTCTATTTTGCTATTTGTGACATGTGACATGTAATTATATTTTTGTTATTGTTTGGAGCTTTTCTCCTCGGGCCTCCATTGAAAATGGACATATATCCAGTCGGACTATCCCGGTCAACAAATGTAAAATAAATACAAATAAATAAAATTATAGTGGGTAAAAATGGATATTGAAAGAAATGGAAGTATGTATTCCAAGCAGTAAGGCTTTTCAGAGTAGCCCTAGCATTATCACAATAAGCGTAAACACTCTGAAGTTATTAAAAATATTAACTAAAATAACCAACCACAATAAGAGGTAGTAAAACATTTAATAATAAATAAAAGGATTTGAGATGTAAATACTGAATAACTGGGTCCAATAAACATCAGAGTTTCACACACTGGAAATATTAAAATAATACTGTAGGATCGATTATACATTGATTTTAGAAAACCTCACCTCTAACTATCTAGCTGCAGTTCCCTGACTATCTGAAGATTAACTGTCCCTATTTAATCTAAATACTTTAGCAAGGTAGGATTATACCCATACTTCTGCAAGATAAGATGAGAAATTATGTCCACACTCCAGGCTGTTGTCTGTCCTCAGCAGCTGAAACAACTACTTTCCTGGAAACCACTGGAATACTACTGCTGCTGAACAGCTCTGCAAAACAACTATTGAACAATAACAGAACAACTGACTCAGAAGCTGCTTTTTATAGCAGATTTTTTAAAAAACAGGAGCTTGCTAAAGATTCTACTACTCATGAGATATTGAAAAGTAAACAAAGAGCTGCAGTGAAGGTTCTAGTCTCTCAATTCTGGCACACAATGACATCACATCTAGGTCAGCTGACTGGCAACATACATTCAGAATTCTCTTTACAAAGAACATGTACATTTGGTCAGCCAGAAGAACACTGTTTGACATTCAAACATCTTCCATAAATCAGAGTGATAATCAAAAGACATAAACTTATTTACAAAATTATAGCTAGTCATGCAGGCATACGTAACATAGGGTAATTTACAATTATTTAATTTACAATTTGACTAAGAATGAGTGGGGATTGCTGTATAAGTTAAGACAAGACAGTACTGTTCACATCGTGAAACCTGATAAGGATGGGGGATGGTTTTAATACTTTAGAATATTTGGGGGCTATGCTTAAGTTATTCATGATTCAGATACATATTCCCCAGTTTCTAGAAATGAGATTAATATAGTTTATCAAATAACATATTCTTTTTTAGAAGAATATCTTCTTGATAAGAGAATCTTTAAAGGTATGTATATAGCCTTGAAAGTGGAGAATCCAGTTGTCCTTACCTTTTTTAGAATTCATAAAATTCATAAGAATATTAGAGAACCCCCTTTTAGACTTATAGTGGCAACTATCAGTTTGCACTGATAGATGGCTTAATCCCAGTTTATAGACAAGTCCCACATCTCCTTGTTGATTTCTGGGATTTTTTAGGGAGATTAAAACAAATAATTTGATCTAAGGATTTAATTCTTACTATAGATATTAAGGACCTTGTTATGCCTATTCCCAGAGAAAAAGGGATGGAATGTTTTTCTGGATAGCTTGTATCAATATACACAATTACCTAAGGATAAAATAAGTCTTATTGAGAAAATGATGTCTTTGGTGCTAGATAACAATTATATTTTTCAAGGGGGAATTATTTAAACAGAATAGAGGGATGGCCATGGGAGCCTCCTCTGCCACCATGCATGCACATTTGGTGTTATTGCAGTGGGAAAACCAAGCAGATTTAATTCTACATTTTTTTTCAAAATATAGTCCTCTACATTTGATTTTTAGATGATATTTTATATCATGGAAAAGACCTTAATGGAATATCCATAAATGTGAAGAGTATCTTAATAAGTCCTCCAAATTTTTGGAATTTAAGTATAATTTTAATAAAATTGGAATTAATTATTTGGACACTTTTATAGAACATACCCCTAGTGGTTTTATATCAAAGATTTATAGGAAGGCCTCATTTAGCAATTCCTGTTTGGATTTTACTAGTTTTCACCCTTTAAGTCATCAGAAGACACTTTTTAAGGAACAATGTGTAAGAACAGCTAGGATGACTTCCCAAAGATTGGACTTAGAATCAGAATTAGATATGGTAATTCAAATGTTCCTGGATAGAAGGTATCCACCTTAATTGGTTAATGATATTAGACAATATGTTAAGTCTGAATGGGGGGGGGATACAAACCACCATTCCAGATAGGATTATCTTATGGAAATAAAGTGGAAAGGCATACTGCAGTAACAGACAGTAAGGATTACGAAAGAGACACAGGTTTACAATATGGTGGACAAATGGCCATGCTAAAGAATATTTTAAAAAATAACTGGAGTATTTTTAAAACTAACCCACATATTTACAAATCATGGGGAATGAGTCATTATTTACCTATAATTTTATTTATTTATTTAACATTTGTTTACTGGGAAAGTCCAACTTGAAACAAAGCCAATTTTCAGTGGAGGCCTGAGGAGAAACTCTCCAGATGCATGTCTTTGTATAAGACAGGGAAGAATTTTAAAGATACTTTTGAAAGGTATGAATAAGAAAAGGAACAACTGTATTCAGCATGCCACCAAATGTGGTATATGTAAACAGTTGTCATATATATGTGAAAAGGATTTTGTTATTTTAAAGAATGGTACACATTCTAAGGTATTTTCTGTTAAAGGGAATTGTTCTAGCAAATGGGTAATTTATAGGCTACACGTGTGGGGTGTTCATGTTTTTATATTGGTAAAACGGTGAGGACTTTAAGTAGATGTATTTGCAAATATTTGTATGATATTAATAATAATAAGGAAACTAACGCCTTGTTTAAACACTGACTGATTTGTCCTGTATTTTCAAAGTCCATTTTTGGCATCTGATTATATTTCCTTTAATCTGAGGGGTGGGGATACAAAGGTGATGTTAGAAAATAAAGAAATGAAATGGCAGTTAAAACTGCAGGCTACCTCATACCCTGGATTAAATGGGTATACTTTCATCCAAACTGTTTTAATTAAGACAGCTACAAAATTTTAATGGGTATGTATTGTAATTGTATATGTAGCCAAATATCGAAGCACCTATGGCAGAATGTTCACAGTCTCAAGCCAAGTTATAAATCCACAGAATGTTCACAGTCTCAAACCAGGTCAAGTTATAAATCCACACATCTTATTTCCAGATAAAATCCCTTTTATTGCAAATAAGTTACAACAGGTAAGCACTTTCACAAACTTCTGTTTGCTTCATCAGACCATAAACAAGCAAACCTGAGGTTTGCTTTTTCCTTATTGTAATTATATAGTCATCTTTGTTTTTATTATAATATTTGATATTTATGAGACATGATTTTTGTTAGCATATTTGTTTTGAAATTTATATGTGTTTTAACGCTGCTTGCACTTTAGGTCCCACTGTTCAGTTCTTAACTAATAATTTAACAAGTGTGATTTTTATATAAAAAGAGTTATTGGGATTGTTTTGTGATTCTGATGAAGTCCTACATCTATTAAGGACAAAAGTGCTTAGTCCATGTTTGTTGTTTATCAATAAACAGCTTTATTTTAATTTATTCTCACTGAATACTTGGAAGTTGGCTTTTGGGTACAGTGGTGCATTGGTTCGCATTGTTACCTCATAGTGAGAGGTTCTCTGGTTTGATTCTTGGCTGGGGTGCCTTCTGTGCAGAGTCTGCATGTCCTTCCTGTGTTTGTGTGAGTTTGCTCCAGTTTTCTCTCACATTCCAAAGACATGTATCTGGAGTGTTTTTCCCTGGGCCTCTGCTGAAAATGGGCTCTGTCCCAGTTGGACCTTCCTGGTAATCTATTAATAAATAAAATTTACACAAGCTATAGAGGCCACTATTAGTTGCAAATGCCACAGGAGAAGTCTGAGCCTTAAAGGGGGAGAGTGCACTTTTGACATGATGACCTTATCAGTGTGTTACAGAGAGGATGTTTAAAAGTGAAAGAAAGGAGCTGTGTGCAAATTTAAATGTATTCTCCTCAGGGAAAGTGGATACTGAACCAAATGTTACCACACACACACACACACACACACACACACACACACACACACACACACACACACACACACACACATACACATTTCCCACTTTGCGCATTAAACTCCTACTTATCTAGTTTCACAATCTAGAGAGCACAGTATTAGTCACACACACCACAGCAGAAGATTGAATGAAAGGATGTGAAAAAGCACACTTGTACTTGTTGAAAATCCATTGCTTAAAAGAGATGGTACTGTGTATCACATGTTTTGGAACAAATGCATATGTGTGCACAAGACAACGTAACAGCACTGTTATTCTGACATGTAATTACATACTTCGCTACTAAGATTTAGATAATATCCTTCATGTACATTGCATTGCTGTGAGGGACATGAACCTGTTTTACAGTTTGGGATACCAAAGAAATTCCCAGTTGTAAAGCAGTGGATTATCAATCAAATTTTCCTACCACTTCATTCCAGGATGAGTGCACAGTTGTCTTGTCTCATACTTCTATAATGTGTATTGACAAGACAAACAGACAACTCCTACAAACGACAGTGCAGTGCAGAATGACAGTGATGGATTATGTGTGAATAGGTTATGGAATACTGTAGCACAATTGTAAGTGTAAACATTGTAGCAGACATATATTAACCAACTGAATTAATTGAAACAGCATCATTCTAAAATCAAAATAACTTTTTGACAAAATCAGTAGAGACATACAAACATTGTGCAAACTAAACCAATAATTATTTTCTTTTTTATTTTATTATCTGCCAGAAGCACAGTACTGCCAAGCTGAGTTGCACTGCTGATTGTAAAGTATTAGCACATACGTTATCGTATCTTGAAGAGTTGAACTTAGAATTGGAATTAGCAGTAGTCTGTGTTGCTCTGTGCCGTCTTTCACACAAAGAAGCATTATATGCATACGACCATGTGTTACTCTGATGGAATACAGAAACAACATATGATGTGGTCATGTGACAGGTGTCACGATTCACACATTTGTCATGACAGTTGCATTTAGTAAATCCTTATATGCATGCTACAGATGTACTATGAAACATATGAGGGACAACCAAGCATGTTATTCCTGGTGGAAACATGCCTTATGGAAACAATTTTGAATTGCAAAGGTTTATGGAATGGCAAAGTATTGGTGGGAATAGATGGACAGTTGGTGACAGGAATACACAATAAAGATATAATAACCCATTAGTATATATTGCATTTCTGCACATATTTGTGTTGTGTTATATTTTGGTTTATCAGCATAATTATTCAGGCAAAATCTGTACAAGATGGGCTTCACAACAGGGAGAAGGCACATTAATATAGCAGCAAGATAATGGTGTGTTAAGGAAAGGTGTAACCAACACTTACATCCACAGACGTGAAAGAAAACTTTCTAAAGCATTTTTCATCCATCTGGATTCATGCCTTTAGAGCATTCCAAGAAAAAATGTATACATGAGTATTATCTAAGTATACCAGGTAGGAAGTCATATTTCGGGATGTTCCCATGTGATAGCAGATTTCAGAAAATGAGAATATTTATTCATCTTCATTACCCTGTTGACCACTGTAAGCTGTGCATCCAACTCTTCACCTTGTTGAAAAGTATATTAAACTGAGTAAATATAGCTTAGCACAGGGGCACGAAGTGCAACACAGTAATACAGCCAAGGGTAAAAAAAAATCACAATATACTTTCATAAGCTGTGTACTTCCATTTAGCCTTAGTTGCAGTTGTTGCCTGGTGCCAGACATTGCGAAAATGCAGAGGTGGAAGATTAATTATAGACAAAGAGAAAATACATTGACAGGGTGAGACAGAGGTAGAGACAAAGAGAGTTATGATAGGTGAAGGATAATGGTGGCTCATAATAATATGTAGCCAACAGGTACACATAAAATAGTGTAACAAAAACAGTTTGTAACACTTAGCTAATGACTGGATTAGATCCCTTGAAAGTAGTCAAAAATCTCTCAATACATGTGAGCCTTATCGCATCATACCAGAAAGGAATGACTACTTCACATCATTTAAATAACATAATTGAAACACAGTGACAACTTACTGAAGTAGAAGGGGTGAACAGAGAGAAAGAGAGAGAGAGAGAGAGAGAGAGATGGAGATTCAGACAGGAGTAGAAAGAATGTGTTTTAAGGTGCATATAGGAACAATCTGTATGGCGTGTTACTCTTACTTATTAAATCATTATTCATTTGTCATGCTCTGTAAATAAAGTGTTTGCTATAGGGAGAATTAAGGGATAGGAGAGTGCAACAAACATGAAGACATAAGTATGATAAGGTTGGCTTAGTAAGTTTCCCTGTTGGGGCTGCATGTTTTTGTAAATGATGTCTTGCTGCACTATTCAAATGGTATGTAAAAGAAAGGTTCCCTATTAGATGATCGAAGATGCATTGAACTTGAAATCGTGAAAGGGCAAAATACCGAAACGGCATATAAACAAATTCTTAACCTGGGAAAGAAATCGCTTGGCTGCCTTTGGTATTTTGACATTTTCATCACTGTACTGCGATCTCAGAGTTGGTATATTTAAGTAGGGGGGTGTGGGGGCAAAGCCCCCCACTTTATGCAATGTTTTAAAGTTTTTTTTTTTTTTCCTTTTTGGAACAGCGATTTTTTTTCCCCTGGGAAAAAATTGCTGTTCTGAGTGTTCAGGATTGTAAGCTTTCACTTACATTGAGTCGATAAACAGCATTCGCTTTTCTAAGCGTTTACTGATTTAATGTAGACCCCAAAACAAATGTTGTATATAGAGAGAAATGCAGACATTTGCAGTTAAATATATGATAGGAATATGAAATGTAATGAAATAATAATGTGACCGACAGCTGTACTTGAATCAATTACACTATCCAAAAACATCAGTCTACAAACAGGATAATTATCTCAACATGCCACATAAAAACTTCTACCTTATTATGTTCAGCAGACTAAGAACTGTTAAATTAACTGTTTCGTAATACTGTCTAGTCTACCTTTACTCTGTATTCACTAAGCCCAGAGGATTTAAACACATTTGTGTGAAAGTAACTGGACTGCTGCCGCTGATATTGAAATCTTCAGCTTTTGCAATAAGAAAATTTAACAGCGATCACCACCAGTCAGCATTGTTGAGCTATGCCGACCTCTGATAAATGCTGAGGACATAAAGTCAAGGCTTTCCATAGAACATTTCTGGCCATGTGTGTTGTGTGTGAATCTGTTTATTGACTAGATTAAATTTGTGAAAAAGGGGTGGATAGGGCAGTGATAAAAAGAGATTGGCAAGCAGAAGGTAGGATACAGGAGAAAGAATACAGGAATTTGCAGGAGGGTAGTTGTACACACAACTTCATGACTTTGGAGAGTCACCACACCAGTGATGGGTGACAATGACAGAATAATATTGTATGGCCAATTGAACCAAATTTAGTGTATCAAGATGACACATAGGTGAAATGGCGTGCTAGATAGGAATGTTGTGGTAGGTGCTTTGCAATGAGAAGGTATGGCAGGTGAGAAAGCATGTGCAGACATACAGAACATATAAAACAGACAGGGATGGTAATGAAGACAAAAGTTTGGAGGACGCCATGATTGGGGATAGGTAGGGGACATTTGATGTGCATCCACACCCAGCCTTGAGAACAGTGAAAACTTAGTCCTCACCCTTAGAACTGTCATCACTGTCGCCTGTAGCAGCTGCCTGGATCAGTGCCAAATTTGACATCATTTTTGCAATCTGAAGCAGGACCTTTTCAACCCTGCCAGTACATGCACTGAGGCCCAGCTCCATGATATCCTCCACCAGCCGTGCCAGCTCTTGCCAGGTGATAAAATTGCCACCTCTACTGGTACTGCTTCCAGAGGTAGCACTGCCCCAGCAGCTAGGATAGAGCTACCTGATACATGTGGAACAGATAGAACAGGGTTGTGAATCTGAAGGGTTGGGTGCCTATGCTGCCATATGTGGGGTATGGCTGGCCAAGCAATAGTGGTTGATCTATCTCTCTTGCTGTTGCTCATTTTGTTTTCAGCAGCAAGGTATGCAAACAGCAGAATATTAATAAATTATACCCCCCTCAAAAAAGAGAGACAAAGTGGGGAAAGAAAAAAAATGACAAAATAGATCCATGGTATATGACATTAATTTATTGATTCAATGTACTTTTGTGGCAATTTGGTAATACATCAGTAATTAAGATAATTTAATATTGTACACCTTTGCCATATCCATATATGATGTGAAGGTACTAATGTGTCATAAAATGGACATTGCCAGCCATGTCTACAGAGGTCAGGCCGATTCAGATCTCACATGTAACAGGCTCTGTGGCAAGATGCACAGCCTTGCAAACTACATTTGTGCAATTCAAAGCATATGGATTCCTTAGCAGACAGATTGGCACTACTTACAACCAATCGTTCTGAAGATGTGAAATATGGCAGTGACATTAGCCACGTGTGATGCTCATCCTATTGACACGTTCCATTGTTCAACACTGGTATGCTTAATGGCTTGGCATTTAATCCTTGCTATTTGGAAGGATGAATAGGATGAATTATGACATATTGTGATGTTATGGCTTACAAGATGCTAAAATTCTGTTGTACTAGTTGAGAATCAAACCCATGGGACAAAGAATTCAGAGACTGAAACCTAGCTTATTAATTCACATTGCCACAGGAGAGCTTCCGTTTAAGCATTCTAATTAGACATATACTAATTTCAGAATGAATGGAGATATACTTCAGAGTGGCCTGTATGGTGACCTGAAGTAGTCCTAGTTCCCTTTACAACATTAAAAAGCAATACTTATGTTTGTAAATATATTTCAGATAGGTGGAGTTACATGACCTGAGTAATACAGACTGGGGTATGTTACATGCATACTTCACAAGACTAATTGTTCTAAACACATAGTTAGGATATGTTATGAGTCGTAGTGAACAGTGTTTTTGCATTGCCAAATACGGAACAAATACAAAAGGCATTAGACATAAATGTATGAGAGAGAACAAAGCTGACAAAGAAATTAATTCAATCAAGGAGTATATGTAGAAATGACCAGAGCAAGAAATGCGTTCAATTGACACATTCATCCTTCTCGTGTCTCTGCAATATCAGACAAGTAATTTGTGGAACACATTATCAGACTTGTAGTTATTGACAAATAATGTGAAAGTGGACAGACAACAGCTCACATGTTGTTAGCAATACTGAGAATAGTGAAGTTTCACACCAGACAGTAATACAAAAAAAAAAAAAAAACCACCCTCTATAAAATTAATAATGAACTGCATTCAAACCCAGCATCACCTCTCTTATTAGTCGTAGTTCACTTCTATTACACATTGTGCCACAGGGATAGTTGCCTGAGATGTGAAATTTAGTCAGGCAGTACTGCCCAGAGTTCTGATAAAAGCACATTGTTACTATGTCTGTGCTACATAAGGCAGCCTAAACTAATTTTTTCACTTTTTTCCTTAGGCAGTGAACTCTGCTTTTGCACTGCTAAACAGCTCTCAAATGCAGATTAAAAAAATACATATTGAAAATAATTGAAATGTGATACTAAACAGGATTCAAACAATGCTTGATGTGCATTATTTCTCTCACTTTGTGCCACAGAGCTGAACATCTATCAGGTGCATTCTCTGCAGTTACTACTATCCAGTGTACTAAGGGCCGCATACCAATACTAGCCCATGCATATCAGTTATTTGTCTGCATTACAATGTTCTTCAGTGTAGATTTCTAGGTCTCTGACCATCCGTGCTCACTGCACACATTGGCTCTTAACCAAAGATCTTTTTTGAGTCAGGGTGCCCACTTTCAAAATGTCGTAAAAATTTAGTAAAAAGAAATGTATAGCTTTAATACTTTCATTCCTACTACTTAAATAGAACTTCTTTAGGCAGCATTAATTCAATGCATTTGTTTTCTAATAAAGCTCTACAAAATGCGCAACATTAGTGCTTTCATTCCTAAACTGTAATGTGACTTCTCCAGATGGTAATAACCCTGTGCATTTAGCCTGTAATAAAGCATTGCAGTGAACCATTCAGTTGTATTCTTTACCTATTCTAACTGTATTTCATACTCCATCAATATCAGTTTCTGTTTTCACAATGTTAAGAAATATTTTAAAGATGAATAGTCAAAAAAGTACTCATCCTGTCATAAGCTCTTCAAATGGCACTTATGGAAATAATGCTCAGCATTGAAGTAGTCCATTCTTCTTCTACTGTAGGAATCACATCTTTATGTGGTGTTGTGATATGCTAGTCCTGAGAAGAATTTTTTTGTACGGCAGACCAGCAAACAAGTAAGCAATAATGCCTGACATGGTGTGTATTAGTGCGTAATTAAAGCCTGCCCAGGTGTGTTATGAGTCCAGATTTCACAGGCAGAGGGCCTCTACACCCCTGGAAGGACATTAATTACACATTAACACACACCCTGGAGGGCATTATTGTGCTTAGACAATGGGCTCACTGTAAAATTGTTGTTTTACTTGCTTATTTGTTTTTTTTTTTTAAATACTTTATTTTTTTATATATTTTTAATGTAAAATAGTTCCTCCCCATACTGTTTCACACTTGTTAATGATGTTGGAGGAAGCATTTTACATGAAATCTATATAAAAAAATAATGTAGTGATTACAAAAAAATAAGTGAAACACAACATACAGCCCATTCTCTTTCCCATACACACACACACACACACACACACACACACACACAGTCTCTTTCTGCTTTCATGCACCCATTCACACACTTGCAGACAGAAACACACACATACATACACATACACACACACACACACACACACACACACACACACACACACACACACACACACACACACACACACACACACAATCAATCGCTGTCTTTCTCTTACTCGCATACACTCTCACACGCTATTTTCTTTTTTGTTTTACACTCGCTAAACAGCAAAAACGCTGCTCAGCAAGTGTAAAATAATGGCTTGCTCACTCTCATTGGCATGCAGGCATACACTCATACACAGACATACACACACACAGACAAACACTTACCTTTTTTTTCATATTTTACACTCGCTAAACAGCAAAAGAGCTGCTTAGTGAGTGTAAAATAATGGCGGCCATTCCATTTTTTTCAGTCTGAGCTCCATGGCTGCTTGATAAGCTGCCATGAAGCGGTGGACTCGTATTTCACCAGGCATTACTTGTACACTAATACCCTGCTGGAGAATGCTCGTTCTCCAATCGGGGTATTGATGTCCAGTTTGCCCATTGTCTAAGTAAGCACAAGGTGTATGTTAATGTGTAATTAATGCCTGCCCAGGGGTGTTGTGAGGCCCGACATTACAGGCCCATTCTCTAAGGGAAGGTACTTATTACACAGAAGATCAAACCTAATCAGAAAACTGAATTTTCATACTTCTGCAGTTCCCAATTGGTTGTATTTATTTATGGAATTAGACTGTTGAGGTGTGATTGGACAAAAACAGGCATATGGCATCGGAAGGTCAAAGTGAACACTGCCTGGAGAAACACCACCACCCGACATCATGTCTCTTTATAACACCAGAACTTATTAATCCATTTTTTTTTGTTTTACAAATTTTAAATATGAAAAGCTATTTTCACTGCAGTGTAGAAATCTTGAGTCCAAATACAAGCTTTACATGGTAGTACAAAATTAAAACAAATGAGAAAAGTGAACACTGTTAAGAGTTACTGCAAAGCTGATTTTTCATGCAAAACTCAAACGGTGACAATGAATTTTAATATGGTAACATATTAACATGACACATACTAAGACACATATTACTTTTAAGTATGCATCTGTACAAGTTTGGGTGCAATAACTATTATAAAATGCTGATGAACGTATGTGTAACAGAAATATGGGGAATTTGTTTGTTCAGACACATATGCTCATGTAGGCTACACAGCAATTTGACTTTTCAGCCATGTACGTTTCAGGAAGCAATGAGTTTAAAAAATGATGCAAGCTGGTACAAAAAATAGATTGCAACAGTTCCAAAATACTGGGTCATTCAGTGCTAACAGCCAGGAGCTCATAGACACTATGGAAAGGACACAGCTGAATGGTTCACTGCAATGCTTTATTACAAGCTAAATGCACAGGTTATTACTGTCTGGAGAAGTCCCATTACAGTTTCTGCTCACTTGTATGCCACCCACAACAGTGTCAGTATTTTGAGGAGTTCAATGATATGGCATGATGAAAAGAGAAGGAACAGTGTTCTACAGACAACTGGAACTTCATTTTCCTCTGTAGTAAATTGACTATTTATATCCTGACTGAGTAGATTTCAGGCCAGCTACATCATGAAAATTAACAGTACTACTCATATTGCCTAGAATAAAATGATAATGATGTTAAAATATACACACCACTCAGAAGAGAGGCGGGTCAGCAAGTGACCATAATAGACTAAATCAAGCGTTTTATTACATAATACATCAAATTAAGGTTTATGCATTGTCTGAATGAAAGTGATTCTTATTTATTAAAACATTTCATTTATTGTATTTATGGCTGTTTGTGAACTAAGTCTTTGGAGTAGTATTAAAAATGTAGCCATCTTCGTTAATATTACATTCTTCATTAGAAACCAGCTTAATGTTTACTTAATATAAAAAGAGCTCCAGATCAATAGTCACTGTCTGGGGCAGGTATCAGCTAGAAAGCGACAATTAAAATCTGGTTGTGGATTACATATGCTCCATAGCTGTGGTTGATGAAGAGGCAAGAATTTCATGGCACTCTGAGTCCGGATTCTGAATTAAAAAAAATCAGTAGGCAAACAAGGTTTCAATAAATGCATCTAGCAGTTTCTGATGAAGATAATAAAAGGAAGATAAAGAAAGTGCAAAGTTATTTTGTGCTACTTTGTGCTGAAGTCACTGTCACTCCTGTGAGTTGACTAGTTACCCATAAACTTTACAGAGAAAGATTAATAGTTTTGGCTAGCAATCTCATCAGCCTCTTACTCTTGGTTCTGGCTGTGATTGCCCACAGCCCAAATCCCTGCTAAACTTCAACACTGTAAAAGGAATGGGGGAGGTATAAACACAGCATTTGCCTGTTCAAAAACAGCTACAATTGCTGGGCCATTTTGACAACAGTCCAATGATGTGATATGAGGTCAGTGTAGGGAAACAGATATCTAAAGAAAGATTCATGCAAAGTCTGCTTAGGGGCTTGCTTGTTAGTGCTGGTAATTTTCATTTAATTTAAAAAAGAAAACAGGTTAAACAGACGACTGTGTACATTTTAAACATTTTAAAGAGTAAATTAATTATTCTAATTTAATAGAGGTGCTGCTAGCCAGCAGCACCAGCTGTCACTGTTTCAGTGCAATAATAAGGTGTTTTTGAATTACATTTGTGAATGTAACATGTTATCGATAGACAATCATGTGATCACACAGCCAAAGGAAGTAATAAATATATTTGCCAAAAAATGTTTGTGCAAATGTCATAATAAGCAAAAATATGTCAGAGTATTAAAGCAACAGGAGGAATCATCCCTTATAAAAGTATAGCTATAATAAATGATACCACAAGTATAATCAAAAACTCATATTCCAATTGGACCAGACAGCATATGTAATGGTTTTCTACACAGAATCAGGTAAAAATCCTACTAACCCCCTATCAGTCATGTTAAAAAACTATGTTAGCATGTGCATATTTATTTATTTATTTATTTCCAGTTTGATAACCGGGGAAGTCCACTGGGCCCGAAAGCCCGTTTTCAGTGGAGGCCCGGGGAGAAAAGCTCCACGAATAATACATTACACACAAAAACACAGCAGAAAAGATCTAAACTAATACATACAAAAACACACTCTGTTCTAATAGCATAATACTTTAACAATTTCCAAACAAGAATGAGGTGCATTGGGCACAATACATAAGAAAAAGATATATTAGTGCAACTGTGAATGTTAGAAAAGTAGGAAAGGAAAGGAAATTATAGAAAGAGTTTGAATGCAAGAGCAGGGATGCATGGGAGAAACGAATAAGAAGCAAAGAAATTAAAGGAGAGGTGTCAGAACAGGATAGAAAAAGAACAGAATACTAAATATTCAAATTATGGATGAGTCCAGGAGACCACCTTGAGAAAAAAAAAAAAAAAAAGTCAAAAGATTTAAGGAGAGAGTAAGCATAGCACTTGAAGGAAAATAAAGGGTTTATTCAGGGAGGAAGGAGGAGATAATGTAGAAGAGAGGGGAGCTAGGGAGAGAGTCAGAAGAAGGGGAACCAGGGGGGTGGGATGGAACTAGGATAAATAGAGATCTAGGTAGGAAGTATACAATTACATTTTCAATTTTGGAAAAGGTGAGAATGAAGAAGAGATTTAAAGTGTTCATAGTTTGTAGTGACTCTTAGGAGGGAAGGAAGTGAGTTCCATTTTTTTGCTGTAGTATAGGAAAGTAGGAGTTGGCCAGGGGGTCGTTTGGGTTTGTAAACTGAAATAAGATTTTGGTGGCTAGATCTTAGGGGCCTTGGAGGAGTGTATATGGTTAAGGTATTAGATAATGCTGGGCAAGCAGTGGGTTTAAAGATTAGTTTGTGTGCAGTAGTAAGTTGGAGGAAATTGAGTTGATTAGGGAGTTCTAGCCATTGGAGCCTACGGAGGCAGATGCAGTGGTGTGTAGAATGAGCGGAGTTAGTGGCGAATTTGGCAATTTTGTAGTAGCAACTTTCAAGTTTTGTGGAGATAGAAGAGGAGAGATTGGATAGAAGAGGAGCACCATACAGCAGAGAAGGGAGAAGGAAGGTAGTGGCGAGAGTTTGTCTTGAAGATGGAGTAAGAAAGTTTGCATTTCTATAAAGCATACCAAGCTTCTGATGAGTTTTCTTTATGTTTAGTTGAATATGAATATTAAATTTCAAGTGTTCATCAATGGTTACTCCAAGTAATTTAGCACTACTAACAAATTCTATAGAGGACTGGGAGAGGCTGGAAATTATGAAGGATGACTTATCAGGAGTCAGAGCTTTTGAGGGGGAGAAGAGAATGATGTGGGATTTATTGGCATTGAGGGAAAGATGATTTTGAAGCATCCAATTTTCTATGGTTGTGAAGGCCAATTGGGTTTTGGCTTGGAGCTCGGGAAGGTTAGTCGCAGAGCAGTGGAGTCATCTGCGTATTGTACTATTTGAGCAAGAGGAATAGAAGAGTGGAGATCATTGATAAAGATGTTAAAGAGCAAAGGCCCGAGAATAGAACCCTGAGGGACTCCGGTAGGGGTAGGTAGGAATTTTGAGGTACCAGTATTCCATTTCACAGCTTGGGATCTATCAGAGAGATAACTTCTGAACCAAGAAAGAGAGTTGTGGGAGAGATTGAGGTTAGAGAGGTGGTTGAGAAGGAGAGTGTGGGATATAGTGTCGAAGGCCTTAGAAAGGTCAAGAAGAACAGAGGAGACAATTTTTCCAGAGTCACGGGCTTGGTTGACAATTTCTAGGAAGGAATGAAGAGCGGTTATGGTACTGTGGCCAGGCCGAAACCCATGTTGTGTGGGAGAGAGGAGATGGTTATCGAGAAGGTAGGGCATGAGTTGCTGGTATATGCATTTTTCAAGAATTTTCGAGATTGGGGAAAGAATTGCTATTGGGAAGTTAGAGATGGTATTATTTTTGCCTCCTTTATGGAGGGGTAGAATGTGGGCAGCTCTCCAAAGTTTGGGAACATAAGATTCTTGGATGGATCTATTGATGAGAATGCTGATAGGTATGGCAATGCCATTTGCTGCGAGCTTGAGAAAGAGTGATGGAATGTTGTCAGGGGCATTGGAGCATGGTTTGAGTTCTGAAGAAGATGTTTGATACTGGTGGTAGACACGGGATGTAGAATGAAAGTGGGAGGTGGGTTATGAGAGTTGGAGTGAGGGATGGGTGTAGAAGGATGCTTTGGGTTAGGGGTAGGGGTGGAAGAGGAGAAGGATTTAGTCAGTTCAGCTATTGAGCCAGTAAAAAACGAGTTAAAGAGAGTAGCAATTTCAGTGTCAGTCTTATTATTGTCTGGACAGGGATTGGATTTTGTACCTGGATGTAAGAGAAAATTGATGGAATTCCAGAATTTTTTGGGATTATTTGTGAGGGAGGACTGAAGTTTGCCGTAGTAAGATTTCTTATCCTTTATAATAAGTTTTTTAGCAAGATTGCGGAGTTGCTTAAATTGCAGTAAAGAGGCTGGGTTTTTATTTTTGTTGTATAGTTTCCATGTTTTGTCCCTTTGTCGCATTAGAGTTTTAGTGTCTTTAGTTAGCCAAGGGCAGAGTTGAACTTTATCCTTTTTGTAATGGGAGGGGCTTGGGAATCTAGGATTTTAAGGAAGGTAGTATTAAAGAGTTCTAGGGCTTCATCTAGGGGAAGAGTGTTTAGAGAATCCCAGTTTGTTAGTTGAAGGGTTTCTGAAAATACAGAAGGATTAAAATTAGTTAGGTTGCGAGAGTAGACATATTGTTGTTGGTGTGGGAGCTGTTGGGTTTTACGGTTAATAAAGGCTGGGAGATGATCACTTAATGAGTCAGGTAAGGTACCTGAGTTGGAGATATTATTAGGGTGGCTGACTAGGATCCAGTCCAAGATGGACCCTGGAGGGTTGGTTTTGTTAGGTCTGGTAATGTTGTTTATTAGTTGAGTAAAATTATAAAGATTGATAGACTGAAGGGGAGTATTGTTATTAATATTATTCCAATCAATATTTACATCACCTAGAATGAAAGTTTCCTGTTTAATATTGTTTGAGGCCCAACAGAGAATATTCTCTAGGGTGGAGGAGTTGTCTCCAGGAGGGATATAGATGGTTATAATACAGATACTTTTGAAGTTGTTTATTTTGAGGATTCCTATGACTAGTTCTGCATTATTAAAGTTGGGAATGGTATTTTGGTATGGGCTAAGATTTAGCAGGCAGTTGTAGACTAAGGCTACACCACCACCTTTTTTGTTTAGGCGATCGGACCTGAGTGCTTGGTAGCCAGGTGGAAAAATTTCAGAATTACTAGTTTGAGGTTTTAGCCAGGTTTCTGTTACTGCTACTATGTCAGGTTCAGTTATATTTAGCCAGGCATGAAAGTTTGTTATTTTGTTATTAATACTCTGGGTATTAATGGTAATAAATTTAAGGTATTTATTATTGTGCCTATTTGTAGGGATAGTGGGAGAGAGAATGTTAGTTGGTGTTGGCCCAGGGTTAGAATGGACATCTCCTGCAAGAGCAAGACAAGAGAAAGAGTAGAGGAGTTGAAACCTAGAATTGCGGAGTAAAGTAAAAGGGAGATGTAATTTACATTTGAAAGTGGGAGACTTTTTGTAGAGTGTATGGAGTTTTAGTTTAAAGTAATGAAATGGATTTGGTTGAAGGAGGGAGGGGGATATCAAATAAAAATGGAGGGATGAAGGATGTGGAAGGGAGATAGTGGAGGATGAGTGGGGTGAAAAAGAGGCGGGTAGTGTGGTATTGGAATAAGAAGCTGCATTATACAGAATGGTGAGAATGAAAAGACATGTAAAAGAGGTGAGATAGTGTGGAGGAGTCATGGAGGAGTAGTGTAGGATAGATAATGGAAGATAGGGTAGTGGTAGGCTATTTAACAGCAGGAAATAGCTCTGTGGAAGGAAACAGTTCAATAATGATCCAGTTAACTGTCAACAGTAATGAAATAGCAGCAAACTCAGCGTGAGCAATAAAAGTACAAACAATTCTATAGCAGATATCTCAGTAAGTAGAAGTGTGAGTGCAGCAAAGAAAATGTGATGCAATAGTCAACCAAATAAGATCAGTAAAAATGCAAAACAGTACTAAGGAATAAAGGAGTCCATCGACAGGGTCAAGATGCTATGCTTTGTGCAGCTAGTCTGAATCCTGATGTAACAAAAGGGGGACGGGGTGCAATCACCTCTCTGGTTCCATCTCTCTTAGGTGTGTTGCAAGAATATAAAGTCATACCTCTCAACCTCACAGTGCAAGAAATCAGGGTTCTGTTAAAAGCAGAGGAAGAAGGCACTGATTTTCTTTGGGTGGAATATCCAGGTTATGGCAAGTCCTTCTTCATTTCCATATACCGAATCTCAAAAAGCATTCGATAATCTTTAGGGGTCATTTCCTTAGCAAGTCCATGAGTACAATGAAAGGCTGCAGCCAAGCTGGTGCCTTTTGACCTTCCTGGTATTTAAGCCAAGTTTTGGATATTAATATAAATTGTTTTCAATATAATATAAAATACCAGACTCCAAATATCTACTACATACGGTAGCGTTGTCGCCTCATAACAAGACGTTGACCCGTATATTGATGTATAGCTTGAAACTATTTAGTAGTAAGTAGTGGAGCCTTTCTCCCCGGGCCTCCACCGAAAACGGACATATATCCAGCTGGACTAGCCCGGTAAACACATGCAAAACAAAATAAATAAAATAAAATAAAATTCTCAGCTAGAGCGTCCAACAGCAAGGCACGTTGCAGTCAGGGCCTATGATGCAGCCCGTCTTAAGTAAATGGCACTACACAAAAAACGAACTCCGGTAAATCTGATTGCTGGCAGTCACAAATTAACCCTGGGAGAGTTACAAGCCAAAGTCAAGTTTCGCAAAAACATACACCAAGCAAGCTCTTAAAAGTGACAGACTTTGTCCTTACCAGCATCCAGTCTAGCAATCTGCGGCAACCGGCACGAACCAACCAGCACATCCAGAGACAGCGAGAGCAATCCAAAAGAACTACCAAGCACCCTTTACAGAAGGAAGACCCAAACGTCGCACAGACAAACCAGTCCAAAAACGATTGTTGCAGCTATTCAGCCCAGCAATGAAAGGAACACAATTAGGCCCACTCATCGACACTCACACACTGCCGAAAAGACCCTATTCAGCATTGACCAACGTTTCACGCCAACGATTCACGTTTAAGATGCACCTTCTTCAATAATGGCCTTGAAGTTGGCTGGCTCTATTCGCGTATTCTGTTGCTTGATAGTAAACAATGACTTTGACAAATTAATTTATCCTTTTGCCATTCCAAAATAGCTATTTTCCAGGTTAATTCCTTGACCTTCACTAAAACACTTTTCCATTTATTATGAGTCACCCAATCAATAATGCAGAATAATGTTAGACTAAAGCATAAAGAATAAGATTTTCCGGGCAGCAGGCTAGAGTACATGCAGACCAACTACAGAAACGCATTCTGTATTGTGCAGTTAGGTTATGGCAATTTTCCCATAGCAGCTAACGTGTAGGATGTCAGTTAGGCATTATGCAAGAACACATCTGTCTCATGCTGACGCTGTTGGTAGCTTCTGCTACTAAAATCATTTGCCAGCACATCAAAAGCAAATAGCATATAGTTAGAAGAGAAACACTAAGGTGGCTGTGGTGTTGCAGCGGTTAGCGTTGACACCTCACAGCAAGAGGTTCTCCTCTTATATGTCTCTGAAGAGTCACTTTAGACCTAAACAATTTTATATCCATCAGTCTGACCAGTATACTGTGTAAAATTAAGGAGATAATTGTAATGGGGAGTATCCAAAAAGACATAGGGGACCTACTTCTGTTGATATGGAACACTATGCATTTGCTAAGAGGAGATCCTGACTTTCAAATTTTGTGACATTCTTTGAAGAGTAACTGTAGTACTTGATAAGAGGCTTATAGTGCATACTGCTTATCTTGCCCTCCCCTAAGGCTTTTGGCATTGTTTCACAAAAGGGAATATTTAGTAAATTAAAAGCATGACAATTAAAATAACAAAAACACCTTTAAGGGCTCTTGATGTTATAAGTCTAAATACTAGCCGAACTTGAGAACCACAATGTATGGGGTACCAAAGTCAAAAAACTAAGTCAAGAAGACAATCAATTCATGAGTCCCAGTCAAAAATGGGAATCAGTAAATCATGGCTGTGTACAGTGTACAAGCCCATATCTACTTAATGGCGATTGCCCTTAAAGGATGTTTCAACCTTTATATTGGCTTACAATCTTTTAAGTTTCAATAGTTAGCTTTTTCAGTCATGTATGTCATCCTTAAAAGGATGTGGGTTGTTACTAGTATTGGTTTACGTTTAGTACACCGGAGTTAGCCATGATTTACTGGTTCTGACTGTGACAAAAGGAGATACTGCCAGCACAGCTATCTGGAATTTTGTAAATAATTATATGTCATTGGTGAATATCGAAATGATTTATACAAGATGCTTGTGTTATAAATGTATTAGAACTGTATGTCATGTGTATATCATACTGCTCGTACAGACGTTTTATTGAAAAGGTATTTGTAGAGTACTGTGTTTGAAATGTAACCACAGTGTGCCCTACTGGATGAGAACAGAAATGTACATGCACTATTGTAAATGTTTAAATGTATATACTTTAACAGTGGAAACTGGAATACAGGAGGCTAACTTCAGTCCAGCAAATTTCAGAAAAATAACTGAAATTAAATTACTTTATGGCTAGGCCACAAAAGATGGTATCTTTCAGTTTTCAGTTCAGCAAGAGACACAATGTATGTGCTAAGAAACTTTTTGTATTGTCTTTAGAGTGAACTAATTACTAGTCTTAAAAAGGATGAAAGAATGCAATTGTTTTATGATTTCCAGCATCTGCCAGAGAAGCTCTTGTCTGAGACTGTATGTTTTTACACGTGGATGCTAAATACTGCCAGCTTCATCAGTGGTTGTTTTGCCTGGGAACTAGTAGTCAGATGACAAGAGGTGATGTAATTCTCAAGTAATCCCAGCAGTAATATTTTAGATATTATTTTGAGAAGTCTCTTTGTAAGCCAGGGCATTCTGCATTCTGTCTTGGATCGGCCAACAACAAGAACCATTCACATCATCTGCCTTGCTCTACTAGTAAGTTCTTAAATCATAGTATAATCCTCTTAGATTCAGTCAGGAATATAGTGAAGCTTAGTATAGATATTTTTCTTTATTTATTTGAGACTGTCCTGCAATGCTGTTTTAAATATGTCCTGTGGTTTTGAACTCTGATGTCACTGTGAATATATATTTAATATTATCTTGTTCTTCTATTATTTATTATTAAATATATTTAAAACTTTCATTGTGGCTGATCTGTGTAGAGACATTTAAGTTTTCAGAGTAATTGCATTATTTGATGATAGTGTGTGGGCCACTCTTAATAACCTTGTCCTTGGTCAAACTACCCATTTGTGTTAATATTAATATTGCACAGTAAGATGGGACACCCTTTGTTAATGTCTCTAACGTAGCTGATAAGGAGTGACTGGTGGCAGAAATAACTACCTTATAGTCTGGGCAGAGGGGGACATAGCTAGAAAATCTGTGCCAGCCTTTCCTGAGTGTGTGTGTGTGTGTGTGTGTGTGTGTGTGTGTGTGTGTGTGTGTGTGTGTTTAAATCAAAAATGTGTATGTCAGCTACTTGGGAAGGAATACAAAGCACTGGTTGGACACAGGGGGTGCTGGAGGTCTTTGCTTGGTCACTCATCTCAACTCTATAGCTGTACCAGTGGGGAGTCTTATTGGGGATTTGGAGAAAGAGGGAAAAAAACAGCACTGGACTGACTGTGGTATCTGTGTGCTCTTAAGGGAAATTGCACTTGATACAGAGAGCTGCATCTGGAAATACTGTGTGTGTACTTGTAATCCTCCCAGTGGCCGTTCCCCCCACTTTTGCCAGTGGTGACGATTGAGCCTCCTTGATTACTGGTCCAGTGGTGGGGCATCACACCCATTTTTGACTGGGACATTATGGATCGATTGTCTTCTTGATGTAAATTAAAAGCATAACATGTCAATTCATGAACAATTTAATGGATAAAAAACTGAGTAACAACAGGATACAAGTTAGTTTGTAGGATTAGCTGTCTATCCAAACAGAAGCAACCAGTGCTATCTCACAGGCCTCTGTACTGAGATCATTTCTTTTCCAACTATTCTTCTCAGATAAGAACATGGTAATGGGATCTAGATACTGAGATATGTTAATCATTGCAAGATGGATATTTTAATCGCTTTAATAAACCATACCAGAGGTCTCCAAGCCGTCTACAAAATATACATGTCCAGTGCAGCACTAATGACCTCACCTTTAATGTCAGCAAATATGGCATTGTGATACTAAACAAAAATGATAAATTATGATTACAAAATAAATGGTAAGAGCATAAAAAATGTCACCATTACTAATGATCAAAGGAAAAATAGACAGTAATTTAAACTTTAACTAATGCGTATTTGCAAAAGTTCAAAAATCATGCTCTGCAGGCCATTTAATTCTAAGGGGCATGTCAGATTGCTCCAAGAAGATCATTCTACCACTTTATACTTCACTGACTTAACCCATCATCGAATACAAACCTGTGTTTTGTAGCCCTTAACCAAGCTACTGTCTGGAAAAAACTTGGAAAGGTTCAATGATTCTTTACTAGAAAAAGTCACAGAGTTGGAAAACTTGAACTATCAAGAAAGATTTAACGAAATGTGATTATATTCCTTTTTTCATAGTTTACTGAGAGGTGACCTCTGCTTGGTCTATAAGGCAATGTCTGTGCTTGAAATGTATAATTGGAGACGCTAACACCAAATGTTGGAACCTAATGCTAAAAATAAATATCAGTAATTAAAACATGACAAATAGATGACATAGTGTTTTATAAGATTATGGAATGCATTCCCTCTTACCATCGTATATTGCTAATAATCACGTCTTTCAAAAATATTCTTAATATGTACAAGGAAAGTAGAAAATGTCAATATGAGGTGTCAGTCAAACTTCTTGATGGCCAGTAGGTTATAAGCTTCTTTGTCAAACCTGTGGACTCACCTATGCCAATTCCTAGTGTCTTTCTTTACTGATTTATGCTGGCATTTTGTGCAAAGCCACATGAAGCTCATAATCCAAACTGGGCTGCTACTGCCTTGTAACTGCTGATGTGTATTATATTGGGACAGTTATAGCCAAGCAGCAGCAGCATAACTAAATGCCCACATTGCAATATATGTCAGTCACTATGCTACACTTATTTTGCCAGATGGGTGATATATGCAGTTATACAGCACTACATTATACACTTGAATGCACATACTTGACCTCACTTTCTTGCTTTGCCTGTGATATTCATCATGTCAGTCACACATGCACTGCTCCTGTTGCAGATCAGTCTAGTGCTGTTTATCATATTAGCACTATGCCTCCCTTCAGTTATATAGCCTTTTGTGCAAAATAGCAGTACTGTTAAATGCCTAATACATGTTTTATCAATTGTATAGTTTCCTCAAGAATTAGCACTGTACAGCTGCTTGTCTATGAATAATGACCACATCATTTTCAGTAACGTTGAATGCATGTCTGCATAGTGGTCCTGTAATATGTACTTTGTAATTACTCAGAGGTGCTGTAGTAGACAGCCAGCTAAATACAAGCTGGAAATACGCATGCAACTTGAGGAATACAGTCTTTTGATACTGGTATGTTTGCATTCTTTTAATCTTTAATGTCAGCATCCTCATTCCTTCATATCACCTGAAGACATAGTGAAATACAAAGGTAGATAACAAATATGCACTTAATTTGGTGAATGCAGTCTTATGATTCTGGTATGTTTGCAATAATTCATCCCTTAATGACAATATTTTCATTTCTTCATATGACCTGAATAATTATTTGTGCCTCATTTTTTAGATGCAGATAACTTTTATAATTATTTTTATTATTATTAATTTGTTTTTGCATTTTAAAGATGATTTCCTTGCCAAAATAGTTATTGCAGTAAAACTAAGGCATTTACTTTTGTTTATGACAAAAAACAGTGAAATAAATGTGAAGCTGACTTAGAAAGGTGTTTTTTTAAATCATGTCCTTTGCCTTTGCATGTTACTCTTATGTTGAAAGGATCATTAACTAGTGTGAAATATATCTTTCTAGAAAGTATTCTACAAGTTATAAGGGAATAATATACATATTTATTTTTCAAATAAATGATTACACTTTCTAGGCTGAGGTATGTAGCAAGATTTAACTTGCTGGGCCTTGAAACGACCAAACAGCACATTGGAATATCGGCAATGCTTTTATTGCAGTGGAGACTAAGATAGTATTATACCAAGATCTGCACACTAACTTGCCTTCCTTCTTGAACATGATAATGATATTAGAATTCCTCATATTTTCTGGAATTTCTCATTAATTCAAATTTGTATAATTAATTTGTGGAACACCACTGTCGTTTTTTTCTCTCTGACATTAAACACTGCAGCTGGCATACCATTTGGTCCTGCAGCTCTGTTGATTTGGTCTTGCTTGATTTAATTTTAATGTAAAGGATAGGGAAGATAGAAGAAAAATATGTGATTTATGGGAATTTGTTTAAGACAGTATTTATGGTTTTATTTATAGACACAGTGGCATAATTAATCGTTTTGTTTGTAGGATAAGAGACAATAAAGGAACTTAAAAATGGTAGAGCTATACTGCTTGGGCTGGTTAAGGGGAAAGGGAAGTATTTAGCTCCATAAGCAAGCATCTTTGTGGGCTACTTCTTTTTAATGGATTTGTAATATAATATGACACAGTGTTTTGCTGGCCACCTTTCCACAGACTCAATAAAATAGGGGTAGACATAGTAATTTGCAAAGTATGCAAGGCAAGCATAACTGTTTTGCATACTACAGTGGACTGTTCAGATTCACAAACCCCACCTGGTTCTAAAAGAGTCTTTCTTTGGATGGTAACTCTGAGTGTCAGTGCACATGTGTGTGTGTGTGAGTGAGTGTGACCTGGGAGCAGGGATCACACTGACACTCACAATAGCTATCCAAGCAATGCCACTCATAGTCCCACTCGTACACTGTGACAGAGCTCTTTCTGTCTGACACACATGCGCACACACGCATGCACACGCACACGCGCGCGCGCGCACACACACACACACACACACACACACACACACACACACACACACACACACACTCCCATTCACTAATGGCATTGCTGACTACCACAGGCTATCTGTGCAGCCTGACTCTGAAGATGTGGTACTCTGAAACTTCCTGCATATGGTGCACAGTGGCACTAGGCAGCAAGGGGAGGGAGTTATGAATCGGAATAGTCCTTTGAAGTAAGCAAAATGGTTATGCTTGTCTTGCATACTTTACAAATGACTAAATACTTCCCATTCATTTCTCCTGTGGAAAGGTGTCCATCAAGATGCTTACTTATGCAACTAAATACTTTGCTTCCCCTTAATCAGGCCACAAAATATTTTTCAACCATTTTAAGTTAATTTACGGCCTCCTATTCTACAAATAATCCATTTCATTTATTCCTAAAATACACAACTGTGCCTTTTAAATAAAGCCACAGCATATCATCTTAGCAATTTCCCATATAATTGCAAATCATATCTTCTTCTGTCTCCTTTGTCCTTTATATTAAAATTAGATCAATATTTATTTTATTATGAAAACAAGAATGACACTATAAATATAAACTGAAATAATGACAAACCGAATGGCCAAAATCACTTTCTTCACCTCTAGCACCTTGGCAAATGCCTTCATGGAGTTCTTAATGCCAGACTGCCTGTAACAAGATTTAGTCAACAAAAGGGTTATAACTGCAGAACTATATGCATTTCCAGATGTTTAAAATCTTATGTACCCTGCATTATTTGGGATCCCCGAGGCATACAAATGTTTGGGTACCCCTCTTTAGACCAACAGTGTCCAACATTTCTCTAAAATAGAGCCTCTGGTAGCCTATGTAATACATTGCTTCAAGACTGTTGCCAAATAATTTCTGTTTCTTTCCAGACACAAGAAAATTTTACTTCTAAAATTAGGAACATCTAAATTGGGGAAATGCCTTATTAGTCACTTTAGATGGAATTTTGCTTTATATGAGAGCATATCAGGAAACAAGCATGGAGATGTTGAGGTAATAACTACATCACAAAGTGCAAAAGGAATTTATGTAAATCTGGTGTGCAGGTTGTTGGATGTGATATTAACAAAGACTTCTTTCATGTTTTGTTGCAGTCTGTACTTAGAAATTAGTGGAGAGGTCATATGAATGGTAATGACTCCCACATTTGCCAGTAATGTGTTGTCTGCATAGGATGAAGAATTAATCCTCAATTCAGCCTTTTTAGAGTATAAACTCTTATATGGCTATTTGCTGATGAACCTTTGGTGTTATGGAATTGTACAGTTAAACAGCTAAAGGAAATTCATATATACCTAGATAGAACTCAGTTCTTGAAGTTTGAGCTGAAATAAGGTGCTTAGAGCATTAATTACCTTGACATTAGTTTGTACAAAAATTCAGGTAACACCAGTTTACTGACAAAAATGCACAGAAAAGAGGTGACTAGTGCTAATTACTTGATGCATGACAGCATGCACATTCCCATATGAAACCAAATGTCATAAAGGAACAACAGTTAGCTGTTTATGTCTCAACTCAGACGATACTCAGGAGGCTGAATATGGCATTTTCCGAGTGGACTGAAGAACACAGTGTGCTTTTTTGTGAGAGAGACTACCCCAGTGAAGTTCTACAGGCAGTTGTGGCTTAGAGTTTCCATTGTTAGTGGCTGTGTTATATACAGCAGACTCCATAGAAATAAAGAAAATGATGCATACAAATCTGAATTCTAAGCAATGAGGAGTTTCAGAAGGTGGCATCTTCTTAATCCAGATTTTACAGAGTAAAGGACCAAGAATTTAAAAGTCATTGTGAGGATGGAAAGAGTGTGAAAGGTACGGCTGGAGTTATGGGTACCAGTAACTCTTAAAGTACATATGTGTGGGGATTATAGGCAATGTAGGTACATGCCCAATAGCTTATAAGTTGTTGAACCTCTAATGTAATAAACAACAATGTACAGAACTAATTGTAAAAGGAATAACCTATACTGAGCCACACATGGAAATATTTCAATAGAAAAAGGAAAGGCTGCAGAAATACATCACTAAAAGAATCACAGGCCTAAAGCAGATGCCCTGTGCTGACCATTTAAAAAACTCAGCCTATACTCTGTCACATATCGTCTACTCAGAGGCGATCTCTGCTTAACATACAAGGCCATGTCAAACCCAGAGCTGTTGGACATGTTACACTTAAAGAAATCCCAATCCCTCAGAGACACACACTCCAGGGATCTAAACCTTGTCATCACATTGAACAAAACATGTTGGAGGGATAGGTTCCTGACCCAGAGACTCTCCAGACTCGGAATAGACTGCCCATACATGTCAAGCAGAGCGCCTCTTTGGCCCTCTTCAAAAGGAACCTTGATGATTGGATGAGAGATAGGAAATTCATCCCGGGATCATGTCAGTTGCCCTGCTAGACAGGGGTCCAGGGAAGTAAATACTGTGGGAAGAAATATCCAGGGAATTGTTATGGCTAGGGTTGTATAGGCCCTAGGGCCAATAGCCTAGTACCAACCTATGAACCTATGAAAATAAGAAAACAAAGAAGAAAAGTAAAAAAAAGGATTAGTAATGGAGAAGTTAAAGAAATAGAAACTGAGGTTATGGATTACCTGCAAAGTGGAGGGTTTAGTGTATAAAATTTAACTCAGATAATATCACAGCAGGATAGAGCAATAGGCACCCAAATTAAGGAGAAACCAGTGGAGCAGGAAGCATCTGATCAGTTGCCATATGAAGATACTTTGGAGCCTTCAGTAAGAAACCAGTACAAAAGTTCAGCTGGAGCTGCACAGCAATGGAAGGAACAGGAAACTGTGGCAACTCTGACGCAGTCAATGTTGTGGAGTGATAGGTCTGTGAGTTCCCATATGAAACGGCAACGGATGACACAGAAGGAAACTGAAGAGAATGTGGCACAAGAAGATGCTCTGGAAATTTCTATAGAATGCCCACAAGAAATGGAGAACAAAGAATGTGGCTACAGTTTAGAAGAAAATGACCTAAGAAAAGAATTGCTTGATTTAATAGAGATGGGGAGACATATTAAGATCAATTAAAGAAATAAACTACAGAAGGTCACTAAAACTCAAAAAGTTAGAAGTTTGATAAAACAAATGAATGCAGTAATTAGGACTGTCCATAGAGATTCATAACAGAAGCAAATAGGATGTATTAGTGTACAGCTAAATTAATAACAGATAATGTTTTACCACATGAAACAGGGTAGAAAGGGTAGTAAGGGAAAGGAAGGGGAGAAATCAAATGCCATCATGGAAGTATCAAATAAAGAACTATAAAGCAATTAAGACAAAAAGTGCCACTGTTACAAGAGTATAGAAGAGGGAACAGATCAACAAAAATACTCAGAATGATAGACATTATAATACTCAGAATGATAGACATGATAAAAGCAACACACAGTATTATAACAGATCAAGATCTACTGTGCACTGTCACAAATAATAAACTAAAAATATCAGCACAGGCAGAAAAACTTAGTAGGTATGTAGATAAATATAAAGAAAAAGTGCAAAATAAACAATTTTTGATGACCCACAAAAGTTTTATAGAGAATTGAGAAACAAGGCAAAAGGAATTGAAACACCAACAAAAAAGGAGAAGTAGATACATTTTGGAGAAATATATATGAAGATCCTGTAGAACATAACAAAGATGCTAAATGGATAGAAAAAGTACAAGAAAGAATAAGAAGTTCAAATGTACAGGATATGAAATGGGATGAAATAACTGCCAGAGAGACTGAAACAAAGTTAAGAAAAGCTCCCAATTGGGAAACTCTGGGCACAGATGCAGTACCTAACTTCTGGCTAAAATTATTAACATCTTTGCATGAAATTTAGCCACGAGTGAGAATTATTTATATGTGCATCCCGAACAGACACCCGCATAATTAACAACAGGAAAAACAATAATCCTACTTAACAGCAAACTTGGAAGTTAGCCTAAAAACTATAGACCAATAACTTGCCTTCAAATGATGTATAAACTATACACTGGAATTGATGACATCAGAGTTTATAGTGATTTAGAAGAAAACTCAGTCATGGCAATAGAACAAATGGGCAGTGGTGTAGCTGGGGGGGGGGGGGGTAGTCTACCCCAGTTGGCATTTTTTGTCACATTTACTGGCATTCTTCTTTAAGAACCCGTGTCACTTTCCATGAGCAGTTTTAAACAATCCTTTAATATTTACGGAACTGTAAGTGTTATTCACTACTTTGCTGTTCATTGCTGAATGTAGCAGTGTGTATCAATCCCTTCCTAAGTGTTATTCACTACTTTGCTGTTCATGAAACAATAGAAGAGGACAGTATGTGAAGTGCCCATGGGTGTTTAGTGTACTGCCACCTATGTGGTAATTCATAGGTTCATAGGCTGGTACTAGGCTATCAGCCTAGGACTCATACAAGCCTAGCCATAACAATTCCCTGGCTATTTCTTCCCACAGTATTTACTTCCCTGGACCCCTGTCTAGCAGGATGACTGACGTGATAACCGGAGTGAATTTATCTCCCATCCAATTATCAAGGTTCCTTTTGAAGAGGGCCAAAGAGGCGCTCTGCTTGACATGTATGGGCAGTCTATTCCAGAGTCTGGGGGATCAGGAACCTATCCCTCCAGCATGTTTTGTTCAATGTGATGACAAGGTTTAGATCCCTGGAGTGTGTGTCTCTGAGGGATTGGGATTTCTTTAAGTGTAGCATGTCCAACAGCTCTGGGTTTGACATGGTCTTGTATATTAAGCAGAGATCGCCTCTGAATAGACGATATGTGACAGAGTATAGATGGAGTTTTTTTAGACGGTCAACATGGGGCATCTGCTTTAGGCCTGTGATTCTTTTAGTGAGGTATTTCTGCCATTTCCCATAGGTGTTTTGCTAAATCCATAAAGTGGCATTCCATCTGAAACAGTTAAATATGCTGCACCTTCAGGATGTACTGGTATGTGATAAAAGGCTGCTGACAGGTCCAGCTTTGTATATCACTTTACAGTAGGTATTAATCTGTGTAAATCAGTGAGACAGGGTGAGCAATATTTTGGAAAATGATTTTTCTGTTGTTTTAAAAATATAGAATGTACCCTTATGTCAACAAAGCATCTAGCGGAATGAGTTGTAGTTGAATATTTGTTTACTAAATATACATGCCCTACAACTCTATTTCTGATTTTAGATCTTATTTTTATTATGTTGCCCTCTTCCTATGGATAGGTTTTTTACTTGCGGAGCTAGTTTCCAAGAATGCTGTGTGTGCTTTTTATATAAAATGCATGCTAAATATAGGTTATTTAGGTAGGTAGAACAGACTGTTTCATGCTGCTTTTGAAAAGTGGGATATTGATTTTCAACTGATAAATGCAAAGGTTTTGTTTTAGTGTGAACGGATGATGTCCAGACCCTTCATGGTTTTATTAGCTGCAACTTATGCTTAGGGATAATGCTTGCTAACTCTTGAAAAATCTGAATGATATTCCTTAAAAGTAGGAATTTGCCATTTTGGGTTAAAATTACTAGCTTGTGGCTGGTGATACAGCCCTCTTACTTCCCCTACTTGATGAACTGGACTTGCTTCTGCCTCTGCTAGCAGATGTTCTCCTTCTTGAGTTACAATTTTTTCTAGCAGTTTTACATTTCCTAGGGGTAATGGTGGCACTTGACTCCTAAATGCATTAGGCTGTAGCATCCAATTTTCTACTGCCTCACAATAGTCTGTAGTTGGGCTCCAACCATGATTTTGTGTGAGTATTTTTATCCCATAGTTTTTTTAACATTTTTTGAACTATTCCTTGTATGGAATTTGATATTTGATTTAGGGTAGTTGCTACATTAGCATATTAATTTTGCTGCTTAGCAGTGTCAACCTGTGTATATATTGCATCAGCTATTTCTATCCAATCATGGGTGAATACCGTATGCCAAAAATGAGCTGAGGGATTTTCTTTAACTTGATTTATCACATGATGATGATTTTTACATCTGCAAAGATTGTACATATTTACTGATATTGGTGGATTGTAATGACAGACTTTTGAGTAGACGTTTATGTTAAAAATGTTCTGAATTGGGCAGTTTTGTCATTATTGGTTCATAGATTTTGTTTCATTGCTTACTGGAAAGATGTTCAAAACAATAAATTTAAAACACGCTCTAACAAGTGTACTGTATTATACAAGGAATATAAGTGTGCTGTATTATGCAAGTAATATAATTTAATACAATCAGGAAGGTGGATCAGAGAACACATGTATGTTTGAATGGTCCTAAATATCTGTGCAAGGGCCTATGATTTGAAAACAGCCCAAAGGTAAACTTTATCCACCACTGGCCAGATGCATTTTGCTTGAATGTGTGTTTCAATGCTGTTTCAATGAATGTGAGCTTCAAGGGCAGAGAAGTTTTAATGCTAAGTCTGTTTTAATTGTAAAACTACATTGCTTTATTTAACAGATGTCTATGAGTGTTTCTGCTATAAAATTTAAAATAAAAGTTTTAAATTAAATGCAAATAATCATTGTAGAAGTAAAGTATAAAACAGTATGCACATTACAGTGTTTATGGTAAATGGGAAGAAACATCCAAGTAATGGGACACTGGAATGGCTGTGGGGGTGTGTGTATGGGGGGCCCATTTGACCATGATTTTGTGAGCAAGAGGGGTGGCAAATTCAAAGACAGCCATGGGTGGCTTAAACTCTAGCTACAGCACTGCAAATGGGTAATGAAAGTCATATGGAACAATGGATCATTTGTTGTTAAATAAAGTCATAATGGAGAACTGTAAAAAGAGGAAGAATCTAAGTATGGCATGGGCAGACTACACAGCTGCTCTTCTGTGTTGCCCTTAACCCATTATGTTACCTGCTTAACAGATTAGGTCTTGGCTACAATTTGGCTCCCAGAAAATAACAAAGTGTAAAGACCTCTCATCTTCTTTTTGTAGATGATTTAAAACTGTGTAGTCCATCAGATGAGGAACCGAAAGCACAACTGTAAGGGGTCAAAACTTTTTCAGATGATATAAGAATGACATTTTGTCTTGATAAATGTGCAAAAGCAACCTTTAATGCAGGAAAGCTGCAGCACCAAGAAAACTTCAGTTTGGGACAGGACTGTGATATATAAAGAACATGAGCAAGAAGGAGTGCATAAATATTTGGGAAGTGATGAAGGATCAACAATAAAACACGAACAAATGCAAACAAAACTTAGTAAGGAATATGTTAGAAAACTAAAATTAATACTGAAAACATTGTTGACATCTAGGAACAAAGTCCAAGCTATAAACCAATTTGCTGTCCCTGTCCTAACTTACAGTTTTGGAGTGACTGACTGGCCCCAAATGGTGCTGGATAGGTTGGACAAGAAAACAAAAAGGATGCTTCATGCTCATCAAATGATTTATAAAAATCAGTACATACCAAGACTATATATTCCCCGTTCTGAAGGAGGGTCTTACATACAGAGAGACACAAAATCATAAAATACCAAGATCTGCAGGCAGAAATGTGGACAATGCAGAAGAAGGATACCCTGACAGTTCCAATAGTAACAAGAGCAATGAGTCTTATAAAAAAGAAATTACAATAGTACTTAGATATGTTACTGATACATGTAACTTTGTACAAACTGCAGAAGGAGTCATTACTGGGTACATTGTAGGTGATGCGAAGAGCACTTCTGGCTAACATCAAAGACTGAAACAATCCTAATTTCATGAACTTTAATCATACTTTGACTTAGGCATGTGGCCCATTCTTGTGGTATTAGAAACTCAAAAGACTTGGAAAATTAAAAAAAAAAGCCAGAAAATGCAGCAAATTTACTCTCTGACAAATTTAGCACCAATTTTAGCCCCTATATCCTCCTCAGACACCCCCCAGGAAATACCCTCAACTATAAGTCCCCCAACTATCACTAGGGAACAAGTCCTAAATGTAGTCTCCAAGGCCAAGAACACTGCATTGATGGGCCCCAATAATATCCCAGGATGTATCCTTAATAGCATGGAACATGACCTATTAGGGCCACTAGAATCAATATTTAACCACAGCCTTCAGGCAGGTTTCATGCCAAGAGAGTGGCAAACTGCAACTGTCATCCCTCAGCATAAGAGCAGGCCATCTACAGACCCAGATAACTACAGACCCATAAGTCTGACAAGACTCATATGTAAAGCCATGGAAAGAATTATCATGGAAATGATAAACAATGCCATAGGAAACCTTCTGACTATTGCTCTGACCCAGGCTGGTTTTGTCAAGGGCAGATCATGCCTACTTATCCTAGTAGACTTTTTTGAGAAGGTCAATAAAGCAATGCATGAGGGCAAAGCAGTGCATACAAATTACCTTGACCTCACCAAAGTATTTGACACAATACACCACTCAGGCATTTAGACAAACTCAAGAAAGCAGGTATAAATTCATATATCAACTGTTAGATAGCCAACGGGTTCACAGATAGGACCCAAGAAGTTAAAATAGGGGAGTCTACCTCCACAGAGAGGCCAGTCACTAGTGGAGTCCCTCAAGGCTCAGTGCTGAGTTCACTCCTTTTTAGCATCTACTCTCTGAAGTCATGGCCATCATCAAGGGCCTCCGGCTGACTAAATTTGCAGACAATTACAAAACTGGCACAGTGATAAAATCTCCCCCTGACACAGGCTAATAACTGGTGCTAGAGCCACAGTCTAAAACTCAATACCAAGAAATGCATAATAGTATCTTTTGGGAGGACAGCTATTCTTGGAAACTACCCCATTGCTAAAAAAGTGTAAGAGTAGCCTCAGTGGTGAGGGATTTGGGAATGCTTATAAAGAGTAACCTAGCCTTTGACCATCATGTGTCTGTGGGCATAAGGAAGTCATCTATATTGCACAACTTATAAGCAAGGGTATGTAAGCAAGGAAGTCATGGCTCTGCTGTATTAGCCCTTATCAGACCAATTATTAAAATAACCCAGGTGTATCAGAAATTGTCAGATACATTTGGGAATCATGACTAGGCTTAAAATTCAGATGAAATGCTTTCAGTACTTTGATTTCACCAATGATTTGCCTTTCAGAGATGTACAAAAAGTATATTTAAGAAGAATATCTTGGTGGGATCAAAGGTTTGGGTGAGTATCATAGTATCATGACAAAGTAACCGAATGGAATAATAAACATGTAAAATTAAATCATAATACTTATACATACATGCGCACTCAAGTGCACAAACAAACACACACACACACACACACACACACACACACACACACACACACACACACACACACACACACACACACACACACACACACACACACACACACACACACACACATGCACACACACAAACTGAGATAAAGGGGCTTTACATTGCATCCCAGCTATTTGCCTCATGGGATGTTGCTCACATTTCTAATGCCACCTTTTTGCAGACGTATCTATTAAACAGTCAGACAGGTAATCCAGTATTTTTACATATTCATTTCTAAAGCTAAATACAATAATCATGCATATATATCTTAACATTAAAACAAAAATCAAACAATTCCAGTTCAGTTTTGGATTTAAACCTCTTGGATGTAAATGCATCCCACCTTCATCTGTAATAATTTATTCTGTATATCCCTGCCTCTTGGAAAATTTGGTGCATCCAAAACAGTCAAACCCAAATTATCTACAAAGTCTTCCTGTGTATTATTAAAATGTATGACATCAGTCATGGATATCTCTCAGTTGTTTTAGTCAGTGAATATGAAGTTCACATTCAGATGGTCTTATTTACCACATAGATGGGCTGCAAATTTAGCCTATAATACATGCTGTATCTCTATCTTCAAAAGTAAAATGTATTGATACAAACATTTTCACTGAGTTAACAAAACAGACATTTAAAATGACTTATTTTTCACAAAAATGAGCACTAACCATAAGGGAGCATGTTCTATGTGGCCATAAATCTATAATGAGATATGGCATTGTCCCTTAATATATCAGATATTTTTATTTCTCTCGTGAGAAAAATACGTTTTTGGAGATGTTATCAAATTTTCATCTAACAACAACATATACCAGAATATTGCAGTTATAATTCTGCAGTGTTCTTCTGAAAATCCTGTGTAAGTGGTTACAGAATAAGTCTGCTGACTCTGATTAATTAATTATGCCATCATTCCTGTTCCATTTCCAAATGCTTATTTGTTTCTTCTTGCAATGCCTAGTTAAATTAACTTCTTCTTATTCTGGTCCAGCTGATGTTTAATATAATCCCTAACCAAAGGCTCTCTATCAGACTCCTTGAGTTGCTTAATTAAAATGTTTGAGCACCTTTCCATAAGTATTTTTTGTTTGTTTATTAACCCAGGGAAGTAGCTTAATGGTGAGCATTTATTTTTCACTTCTTGAGTACCAGTAGCAGCTGTCTTTGGTGCTGAGATGGTATGATCATTGCTGCAAGCATGGGAGCATGGGATGAAGAGGGCAAATTGCATGCTTATATGGTGGGTGTGTGAGAAGGTCAAAAGACTTTGGAAGATAATGGTTGGTAGTTGAGAAGGGATCCCAAGGAGGAAGTATAAGGTAGATTGGCAGGAATTATTGTTTGGGGGTAGTGCTAAGTGAGGAAGTCAGAAGGTAGCAGTAATTTTATTAGCTGTATGGGCCAAGAGAGAGACAGAAAAATTATGGTAAAAGGAAAAGGTTGAAGAATGCCTGGTAGTTCAAATGATTATAGCAAGGAGCAATACTCAATTTAAACTAGATTGACTAAGGGCAAATCTGAGAGAGGGCAGAAGAGGTGGTGGGGGAGTGGGGAAGGGTCATTAATGGTAGAGGAGGGACAGGGTAACAAGTGAAAGGCTATTTATAAGTAGAATAGTAGACTGTCATATACATCTTTATAAGGTGTATAAAGTACATGAAAGGTTTGTAAAAAGAGCATATAAAATACTTGACTGGGGGGGCAGCACATAGTTGAGGTGTTATCCTTCTACTTTTCAATAGCTATAAACTCTTGGTGGCTTGTCAGTATTATTTATCTATTTATTTATTTACATTTGTTTATGGGGATGATCTGATTGGGCAGAGCCCCTTTTCAGAGAAGGCCTGGAAGAAAAGCTCCACATGAATTTACACAAAACAATAAATAAGTTTTTATAGTGCAATTTTCAAACAGTTGTACAGCAGAAAATAAGTAGAACAATGTATAAATGTATATAAGCAGCATACATTCAGAAAAAAAAATACAGTAACAATGAATGAACCTTACATAGTGAATTGACAAAGATATAAGATAGCTAGGAGCATGGATATAAAATAACCAGAGGAGATAATGTAGTAATGAGAGATAAATAAGATTGCTAAGAGCATGGATATAAAATAGCCAGAGGAAAAGATGTAGCAATGAGAGAGAAAGAATAGAATATCAGCTTGTGTTTAAAAGAAAAGAAAAACTGGAGTAGATAATATAGGATTAAGTGAGAATAAATAGCGCTTTAGCCAGTTGTGGAAAACACACTTCTTCAGCCATTTAACCAGTATCTTCTAAATAGCTTGAAGAGGTATCACCAGTAATGCTTACAGAAAATTCCTCACGTAATATGGGAGACCACTGTACCAGTACTAGTGATCTTGCTGAGTTGAGTTCCACTAGCAGTGAGCCATTATTACCCATGTCTCAGATCTGTTGAAATGGAGCCTGAGATCAGATGTTCCTGACATGCCTCTCATCCTCTTAAGAGTAAGAAATCTGGACAAAGCCATAAATAATAGGGGTACAAAGGCCCAAAATACTGATAGTTTTTAAATATTGCTCTTAGTAACTTAGAAAGTTGATAGAATAACATGTTTTGAATTAACATGAATTTTCTGAAGGCTATAAAGCCTGAAACTCAAATACCTGTTATCATATTCTGACATGAATCCTCAATGTTTGCCAGTGATTTGCTAGAGAACCACAATTTTATGAGAAATAGACCAAAATTATGAGGCAAAAATCTGGACACTGAGAAAATCTGAATAGCTGAGCAGTATAGTTCCTGACACCCATCTCCCAGAATAGATTCTGTATCTCCTGTTCATTCTCAGATAGAGATCTTGTTGTGTGTAGGAAAGTGCTACAGAAACATGCTGAAGGTTTACTTGAAGAAAACATATACAGACATTGCAGGCAGTGAGGAACATTGATTGCCAATCAGTCTCAGTGGTGCTACAGCAAATATTAAGTGGTGGCCTGCTTTGCAATATAAAAGACATTTCAAGAGCAAGGATGGATGTGTGGATCCTGGCACATCTAACCATCACAAGATCAATGTGTGAACTAGGGTTATGGCAATCATACAATCAAAAGCACCTCACTACCCCACAAAAGGAGAGGAAGATACCCCAAAACAATAAATAAAATCAAAATGAAGGCTCATTTAACCAACATACTTTATTACTGACAAAAAAAAAAACAGTGAAAAAATAAGCAGTTAAGCTTTCATAAAAGGCCACACTCTTCAGAACTAAAACTCTTATGATAACCTGTTTTAATAGTGATCAATTAAAAATCAATGAACATGACATAGAATGAATTAGAACACAATCAAATAAACAATTAATTAACTAAATCATCGGTTTTAAGAAGACCTAACTACTATATATATATTTATTGGACCATGGACATATATATGTCTTTTCCTAACAGAAGTTGCCAACCACATTTCTGTATTTAAATTTAGCATTCTAGTCTCCACATCTAGAAACAAATAATACGAGCTCATTTTAGTGTGTATGTGAATTAATGTGAATTGCAACTACAGAAGGTGAGACTATAATAATACTGTCATTTTATCCCCCATTTGTAAGAAGGAGTATGAGATACTGTGAAACAGTACCCGGAATTTGAAAACCTTGGAGTGCATCCAAGTACACACATCACTCATACTATTGCCTGAAGGACATGTGGTATCATGACATTTTTCTGTAATGCTCTGTACTTCAACAGTGATGCTTTAAATGCTAAAGCACAGCCTGAAGACTGTGTTTGGCATAAGAGAGTAAACAGCTTAAAAGTGCCTTTTATTGTCAGAAGAATGGCAGATTTGCAGAATCAAGAAACCTGTTACAGTACAATCCCAGAAAATGCTGGATTTGGGTTTCTTCATCCTCAAGATTACTCATGTCCCACCTGGCCACCATCACCACCACCTTTTCTTGGAAATCAGAGCACCTTTCCTGCATCAGAAGGATTCTCTCCTCAGCCTGAAGGAAATAGTTATGATGTGATCACCACCCAGACAGCAGTTGTGGTCACCAACACGCATTCTGCCACTTCACCTCCACAAGACTACTTGGCCTTCTCCATCTTGACAATGATCTGCTGCTGCCTGCCTCTTGGGATTGCTGCTCTGATCTTTTCAGTTAAGGTAAGGACAATAAATTCACTGCCTTTGGCTTCACTTCACTTATATCTTGGTAGACAATTTTTAATTTTCCTGCGTGTTAAGTTAAGAGTGGCTCAACATGGAAAAATGTGAGAATTTCTTATATTGAACTAAGATATGCTTTCCATGTTAAGTACTGGCAGCATAACTGCAGACTCCCTTCAAAAACAAACAAGTATAAGTCTATTGACCTGTCAAATAGACCCATAAATATGGCACCTAATATGAAAATAGAATAGGAATAATACTATTAATATATTGTATAAAAGATCCTATGGGTCTTTTGTTTAACCAGGAAAGAATTCTTACCACAACTGAAATATCTACCTGTGAGGTGGTTTGGTATTAGGAATTACTGGATGTAGAGGTCTTACAAAATGTAATGCAGATGAATTATTGTATTTTATGTTTTACAGTCTTGAGATTATGTTACAGGATAAATAAGTTTCTTTATGTTGGACTAAAAACAATATTTAAGGAACTATATTGTTATTTTAGGAAATAAACGAGTTCACAATGCCAAGCAGTAGGTGAAAACTGACAGATGTTACAGTCACAGCAACTTGGTATAAAAATAAAAATTCAGGATGTATGTGATAAAAACACTGGTAAGATATAGCAGTATTGTAAATATGTGTAAAGAAAATGTTTTTTAAAGCATTTTGAATAAATTGCACTGTTACACATAAACTCTTATATCACTGACACATATTAGGACAGAGAAGTATCATGCTGATACTGTAGTTACCCTGTCAGGTTTCTTTTTTTAGGACATAGAAGGTTATCTAGCAAGGATCTGAAAAAATATATCAACTATTATTAGGTGTTTGACGATAACATGGTATTGATATGAATTTAAATAAAGTATTAAAATAACTGTCAGAGTCACAAAGTTACAGTAAACATTTTAATGCACAGTAAATTCTGATAAGACTCCAAGCTTGCATGAACTACAAGCACTGGTGGTGATTTCCTGCTTGGTGAGGAAAGTAAGCCTGTATTTTTTTTGTCTGTGAGATTCTTAAAATGATAGAGCTGTTTTCTGTTTTACTTGCTCCAGTTTGTTTTCTGTTTCAAGATATCATGCTTTTTGTTTTATTTGAGAAATAGACACTTTAATTATCTAGGCTGCACAATCACATGTTTTTTCATTGGTTAAATTGTTTCTTGAGTGATACCCAGCTACACAAAGAATTTCCGTTTTTTTTTCTGATAAGACTCCAAGCCTGCATAAACTGCAAACACTGGGGGTGATTTCCCGCTAGTTATTTTTCCCAGCCACTCTCTCATTCCTTGATCTATTTTTTTATACCTGGTGATTTTAAGCTGCCCACCCTTACTGTAAACTGAGCTTTATAAGTCCCTCCTTTCTTCACTACTATTGGTATCTTGATTTGCCTTTCCTTGTGCTTATTTTGAAAAAGCGCATTCTGCCTCTCATTGCCTGTCTTACTGATTTATTTGCTCTGAATTCATTATCTAGCTAGCTGTTGGATACATTAATGTATTTTTACAATCTAGGAAGCACTTTCCTGTGTTTTTATATCAACGGGTCAGTGGATTTTCCATCAAGTGGCACTAGGTGGTAGCCTGGTCTGTCTAGGCTGGGGAAACATACTTGAGATTTCTGCTACTAGTTTTATTGTCTGAAAAGCTTAGTAATCAGCTTATGTTGTTTAGTGCCTTATAAATTCTGTACAATTTAGTGGCTCTTGGCTCATTTATACAAAGCAAAGTACTTTTATTGAATAATCACACTTTTATAAGCTGTTTAAAGTACACTGCTGAATCCATATCTTTAAGTTTGTTTGTGGTAGCATTTTACTCCGATCACTGTTCTACTGTGCTTTTACATTAGGAGGACTGGGATTATTCATCTAGTGGCATTAGGTGTTTACCTGGTCTATCTGAGCTGGGAAACACACAAAAGGGCTTTAAGTGTAGATGTTGTATTGGTCAGAGGGTTCAGTCATTTTTCTGTATTTCCAGTGCTGGTATAAATTAGGCACATTTGCACAGAGCTGTTTGCTGTGCCACTGCCCTGTGCAGATGGAAGCATCCGGAAACAGTGCTTATTTTCATTATACTGTAAAAGTTTGCTGTGCTAGTTACTTTATTATAGCATCCATGACTGTTGCTGCTCAGAGAACATTTGATTTGTTGCTGGGCAGCATCGCTGGTTAGGATAGCTGCACATTACTCCACGTAGTCTGGATACAAACACCCTCCACTCCAATCCTTTCAGGTACACAACCATGGATGGATACTTTCCTGCTATGTCTGCATCCAGCTTGGTGGTATCAGGAGACAATGCAACAATTGCCTTATGTACGCTGACAGCACTTAATTCTCAAACAGACACATGCAGTATGTGAGAGGTGTAGTTTAACATTGACAATGGAGGCTAGACTCTTACATACAGGCACAAAAAACTATAAACAGGTTGTCAGTGATGCACACACATCACTCACTGTACCCACAAAGGACCACACACATAGACCCACATATGCAGAGGTGTTCACGTGTAACTTACCCAAATCTCAAAGACCTCTCAGGCGCAGTCCTCAGAAACTCCACATGTACATAAACAAGACAATACCCATCATAACACATAAAGCCACATCTCATTGCGGCTCAACTACCAAGCCCATAGGGCAAAACACTATACAAAGCAAAATTCTGGTCATAGGAGACTCCACTGTGAAACACACTGATGTCCCTCTTACCAGGCTGTATAAGGAGAAGGTTACAGTTAGCTGCCTGTCAGGGGCCAGGATTCCTCAGATCACACAAGCATTCAGGTCACTCATCCCTAAGTACCAATATGACTCAGTCATAGTCCATGTGGGTGTGAATGATGAGATAGCATTGAGCAGCATTCTACTATCTCCACAGATGATGCCACAATACCAGCAGAACATTATTGACTCTAACAATTGGCTTAACTACTGGTGTCATTCCAAAGGGGTCCAATACTTTTCAGCCTGGGAGGACATGGTTGATAGGCCACACTGCTTTGCCAGGGATGGTCTTCCCCTGTCATCATTAGGCTTTTGAATATTGGTCAAAACATTATCAACCCTTCCAACATAACACAAGCTACTCAGGACAAGCTGAAGTTGTTACTGCTCAGTGCTAGGAACCCCAACAAGAAACTGCACTCCCTGGAAGCTCTCCTCACTCTGGAGAATGCTGATGTCTGTACAGTTACTGAAATATGGTTTAAAGCTATGGAAAGCACTCCATCAGTGCATGGCTATAATGCATTTCATACATTCTGACCACCCACTAAACATGGAAGAGCAAAAGGTGGAGGTGTTTCTATCTACATAAAGTATAAGGATACCTCAAGGCTGGTCAAACAATATGACATGCTTGAGCTACTCCATGCCCAACTAACTATGGGAAAAGTCCATGACCATATTGTTGCTAGCTACAGGTTCCCCACTATGAATCAGTCAATCCATACATCATACCTGAAATTAGTATAATCACTCACCATCCAGCCAGTACCATACTCATGGGTAATTTTAACTACCTCTCCATTAACTGGGAGGCATACATGACTACTAACATGCAGAACCAAAGATTTCTTGACTTTGTAAATTCAATTGCCCTGGAACAGCTACTCTGCATTCCCACTAGGGGAACAAATATCATAGATCTGATACTCACAAATATGTGAGAGTTCTGCCCCCCAGTGTTATGTCCTCACTGGTAAAGTCAGATCACAAAGTGGTCTTCCTTGAAATAAAGGTAAAATTAGTCTCCCCACCTAACCCCAAAAACTTTAAGAACTTCTTTAAGGTAAATTACTCCCTGTTAAGGGATGACATTGCTAGTTTCCAAGCTCCTCTAAATTCAGAAAACACAGAAACCTATGCAGATGCATACACAAAGGCCCTGTATAACCATGTAAACAACTGCATAAAAACGGCAGTACCATGGTGGACTCCTAGTATTAAGAGGTTGTACAACAAAAGAAAGAAAGTCCTATTGAGAAGTAAGAGGGAATGTGCACAACAGAGAAGTAAGTCCCTCATTAGTCTAAACAAGTGAAGCAGGGTACTAGTCGAGTCTCTGAAAGCAAATTCTGAGGTATAAAATAGCCTCCAAAGCTAAGGATAACTATAAGGCATTTTTTCAGTTATGTCCGCAATCTTAAGGGCAACAGCCAGCAATGTGCAGAATTAGTTGTAGATGGCATCACCTACACTCAGCCAGAAGACATAGCAAACCTGCTGGCCAACAAATTCAGCTCAAATTTCACCTTCCCATCACCCCAGTTCTCCCCAAAAAAATACCCTCCACGACTTCACCACCAATTATTACCAAAGAACAGGTTGTCACTGCACTCTCTAAAGCTAAAAACACAGCTTCAATGGGGTCTGACAATATACCAGATTGCCTCTTAAGCAGCTTTAATCAGGACTTATTAGGCCCATTAGGATCTCTGTTTAACCACTGGCTTTTTCCCGATAGAGTGGAGAGCAACAGTCATCCTTCTGCATAAAGGGGGACCATCTACTGACCCAGGAAATTACAAACCCATAAGTTTTACTAGACTTGTACGTAAGGCCATAGAAAGAATAATCATGGACCTGATAAATAATGACATAGGAAACCTCTAAACACTGGGCACAACCCAATTTGGCTTTGTTAAGGGCAGGTCATGCCTACTGAATCTGGTGGAGTTCTTTGAAAAAGTCACTAAGGCCATGGATGAGGTTAAAACCATGCATACCGCTTACCTCGACCTAGCCAAGGCATCTGACACAATTCCCCACTTGGGTATTATAAATAAACTTAGAAAACTGGGCATAAATCCCTACGTCACCAGATGGATAATTAACTGGATCACAGACAGGACACATGTGGCTAAAGTGGGTGAATTCAGATCCAGCAAGAGGCCACTTACTAGTGGTCTGCCACAGGGCTCAGTACTGGAACAACTCCTGTTTGGAATATACTTCTCTGAAGTCAAGGCAAATGTGGAAGGCCTCTGAATAACAAAGTTTGCTGATGACTGCAAGTTGGTGGCAATCATTGAATCCCCCAGTGATGTAGATATTCTTCAGGAGGGTCTAGATCAGACAGATGATTGGTGCCAGAACCATAGCCTAAAACTAAATGCAAAAAATGCATTATCATACCCTTTCGGAAGCAAATACTCCTGAAAATTACAACATTAATAGAACATCCCTTAGATTGGATTCAGAGGTGCAAGATCTAGGTACGTAGATGGATAGATAGTAGCCTGAACTTTGACTGCCATGTGTCCATAGTGATGAGGAAATTCTTTTATGTTGCACAACTTATAAGTAAAGGTATGGAATCCAGATCCGAGGCAATTATAGTCCCTCTGTACCCTCATTACACCAATAAATGAGTATAGTGTGCCATTTGGAATATTAACTAGGCACTTACAGCAGATGGAGTGGCCTCAGAGGTTACTCATAATGAAAATACAGGGTGTAAACAACATAAACTATGTGGATAGATTAAAAGCCCTATCCCCTTCCTCTGTTTCTTACCAACTATTAAGAGATGACCTATGCCTGACCTACAGGGCACTCACAAATCCAGGCCTGATGGAGCTACTACACATCCTCAAGTCAAACAGCACGAGGGTCACCTGATCTAGGGATCTAAACTTAGTTAGTGACTCAAACAAAACATGCTGGAGAGACAGATATGTGTCTCACAGATTGCCCCTTCTTTGGAACAGGCTTCCTATTCATATTAAGTTGAGTCCTTCCTTGGCCCTCTTCAAACACAATTTGATCAATAGATGGGGAATTGCAAATTCACTCCTGGGGTAGTGCTTATGTCCTTTATGGACAGGGACAATCTGTCAACACACACAGATCCATGCCATCCTCTAGAAGACATATATTGTGTAAAATTGGGTTATATTGACTAGGCTTGCAAGGGTCCTTAAACCATTAGCCTAGTTATCACCTATTAACCTATGAACCTATAATTAATCACTTTAATAGTTTTACACTCAGCTTTCTTTAAAACATGCATGTAATCCCACATTCTAAAGAAAGGTATACACTAGAACCACATTCCTGCCCCAGTGTTAGGTTACACTAGGTATTAAAAGTTATTTTACTGCTGTTTCTCTGATCTGCATCATCACAGTTGCTTATAATATGGGTCCTGAAGAATGCAGACTTGGTATTTTGGGTCAAAACAATGCAAACTTGTTGCATATTCAGAGTGATTTCAAGTTCTAATTAAAATGCATTTGTATCATACCAGCTTTCATACGCTGGTTCTGCACTGCATAGTGTCACTACCTCTAGTCAACTTCTTATTACAACATATAAAATGAAGATAATGGATGTGTGTGTGTCTTTGTATGTTTGTTTGTCTGTCTGAATGTGTAGTAATGGCATAGAAACAAATTAATGGTTACTCATATAATTTTTAGATTACTGAGAGAGAGAGAGAGAAACAGTGAAGGATATGGAGTGGAAGAAGGGATATAGTACATGCACAGACAGCATCCATTATATTATAGTATGATGATCATCCCGGGGATTCAGAAAGAATCCTAGCACTTGGATTAAGGGTTGTGGTAAAAGGTCCTGTTTCTGCAAAGTGCTGTTTTACAGTTCAGATACTTTAGCTACATTGAGGAAAGATCTCATTATCAGCCAATTTGCATGTCTGTGAATCGCTGGTAAGTATCTCAAGTACAGAGCAACACTTTCCTGCAGTAGTTAACACTCTTGGATCAGGCATCTCAGTAAGAAAGGCACCCTCCCATTCCATTTCCTACACATGTGCACACAGTAAGCAAACACACACACACACACACACACACACACACACACACACACACACACACACACACACACACACACACACACACACACACACACACACACACACACACACACACACACACACACACACACACACACACACACTCTACATACCCCTTACTTGTCCCTGGGTTGACAGATTGCCCCTGATGTCTCCTGTCTCCTCTCATGTTTTTGCTGTCCTTGTAAATCACAGATAATTACAGTCAGTCATTAATGACAGACTTAAGACTTCATATCCTTCAGCAACTGCATGCTATTGCAAAAGCTGTTATTCTAGTGACTTTCTGAGTATATAAGAGTGATAATTAAGATCCATGCTTGACGTGTGTCTTTGTCCCACCATTAATTTATGGCTTTGTCTAGATGTCTTGTGCTAGAAAGTTGAGATGTATGTTTAGATGTTCCCTTTATCTCTCCTTTGTAACTCACAAACTGTTGCCAGTGGCTTTCCCAGAGGTCTGTATTGGGCCTTCTCCTTTTTGACATTTGTTTCTCTGATCTTTCAACTGATAGACAACAAGACAACAAGAATCTCTGGCAGACTAAGTCAGGTGATGATTGCAAGTCGGGTGTAGTAGTTAGATCAACAAATGATACAAATCCTGTGCATTTAGAGCTCAAACTAAATACTAAGAAATGCAATCTAATTGCCCTCAGTAAACAACAAATTGCTAGCACCTGCTTTATCAGTGTCATCTCACTCTCCACTGAGTCTGTCAACAGAGACCAGAGTACCTGGGTAGATGGCTACTTTTCTTTCAATCACCATATAGCAACCCTTGTCAAGATATACTTCTATATATCAGTTAATCACCATGGGCATCTTTTTCAAAACCAAGAACATTAATGCTTCCCTATAATCTGCCCTGGTTAGACTCATTACAGAATATAGTGTACCTTTTGGCATGTATCTCACCAGACACACCAAAAAAGGTGAAAGACTGCTGAGGTTTCTATGAAAAAGAATCCCAGATCTCAAAAATCTTAGCTATCAGGAAAAGCTGGAGTCACTCTTGTACTCCATGCCATATAGACTCATGAGGGAAATCTACACCTTGCTTTCCATACAGTCTAGAATCTCATTATCCAAGATTTCCTTTTTCCTTACTGTGTTAAATAGTACAGCCAACATTAGAGCAAGAAACTGAATCTATATCAGGGAATAAATAAAGTTAAACAGAAAGCTAGTTCCATCATGCAGCACCTCTCCTTGTTCTGGAATAGACTCCTCCTTGTATGTCAAGAAGTACACTTCTCTGACCATCCTCAAGCGTAGCTTAGATAATTGGATGAGTAACCTGAAATAGACTCTGGGACCTACAGGCCTTGCCCTACTTGAAAAGGTTGTTAGAGCCTGTGGGTAGTTATTGGGAAGGCACACACAGCCTCTGGTCTAATATTTCATGTAAATCTATGGGTCCTATAAATAAAATGTTTAAAATTTCTACATCTGTATTTATTTTGCAGTAAAACATTTGTGCAACACAGTCATCAGTTTGCATAAACATAGAATATGTCATGCAGCTAACAAAAATGAATGTCTTTGTTTCTTGGTTGGTGAAGAGATGAAAGTCATCAGAACAGATCTAGGAACCCATAGGAAGTTAAATAATTTCTTAATAAAATTGAACTAAGATCAGATAAGGTCATCCAGAAAAAAGAAAGTTGCTATGAAGCAAGGAAGGAAAACATTAAATTGTTAATTGATACTTTAGTCATAGCTGAACTGCGAATACCCCTATTGGTTAAATGTTGAAATAAGAACAATAAATCCATTTCATGTTACTTCAGGCTTTTCTTTTTCATAGGGAAAATTTAAAGAGCTTTGGGGAAAACTTAGCCTTATTTGGACGTGTTTTGTAGAAAGCGTTTTCTACAGATACTAAGTAAGGATGAAGTGGTAGAGTTTTGGATCGGGGCATATATTCCTGTGATCATCCATTTACAGACTGACATCTCTAGCATTTTTATAGGCTCATTAAGACATGTCTTTTTTAGTTTACTTAATGCATAGAAATGCATTTACTAACACTGCCAGTCAAAATCTTTGGGAAAATGAACAAATGGCAAAATGGCTAAAAGTGTGATCAGTTTTCTATTAGACTTTGTCAATGATATATTCAGCTTTTCTTCATATTTTGATAGTTTCTTTTTACCTTTCCTACCTCTTGGTATGAGAGAAATTTCTTAACAATTTAGTCATCAGCAGATGTGAGGTATCATACTCAATTTGCTGAATTTTACTAATGCTGCCAACACCTATAGAAATGCTGGAAGTCTAGTCTCAATAATCCTGCCAGACTTACCAAAAACTTGTGATATTGTGCCCCACCAGAAATTCTTACATAAACAATCATCCTTGGGACTCACCAACTCTTCACGGCAGTGGCCCCATAGCTGCCTCTCAAAACGAGCACAAAGGGCAGCTGCCCTCACACAGGTGACATTACATGAACCCTGCGGTTCTCTCACATCCCTTTATCCGTATCAATTCTTCCTTATCTCATCTGGACGTCCACTCACTTACTGCCTCTCATTCATCTTACCTCCCTATTCTCATTGCATCATAAAACATTTCCTCTCTTTTCTATTCCTCTTCTCTCTGCAAGCCTCTCTTACCATTTTTCTGTCTTCTCCCCATGGTATCCTTGCCTGCAATTATTTATACTCATTTTTTCTAATGTTTTCAGACCTCTCTGTATAATTATATGCTGCTACCCCATGTTATCCAAAAAGCTCTGCTAAACGTGATTCCATTTTCCATCCATGTTTTGTCATTCTAAACTGCCTCTTGAAATAAACGCTGTAGCATATGCTTTCATTTGTAAATATGTATATGTTTTTTAGCATATTTTTGTGTCTGTAAATGTTTTGTTTATTTCTTATGTGATTCTATTCACCTGGGATGTGCGTGCAAATGGTCCATTTAAATCAATGCACTACTCTAGTAAACAAATATAAATAAATAATTGAATAAATGAAAAACTTATTTCTCCACCTTCTTTCCAGCAAGTATTGGTGTCCCTCAAAAATCTATACTAGGCCCCATAATGTTCAACATGGTCACCAATGACATCTACACTGCTACAAAAAATGTTACCCTAGTTCAATACACTGATGACCCAACCTTAAGCAACTCTGCCAAAGCTCTCTCTAAACTCCAAGAACTTGCACAACAATCCTTCCTATTTATTGAAATATGGCTAAATAACTCACAATTACTTCTAAACCCTGAAATAATCCTAAACTATTGTCCTGTACCACAAACACATCTCTGCCAGAGCAAACTTATTCATGTTTGTCTCTGCCAACAGCACCATGTCAGAATAAGTAAACCACATAAAATGACTGGATGTCATAGATAACCAGCTGAAATTCAGCAATCAAAAACTAGGTACATTATACAAAGTAAAAACCTAACTTACTGACAGAGCCAGAAGAGCTTCCACTTTCTAACTGCCATCTTTCCTCTATGCTGCCCCAAACTTCACTAACCTTAAAGTCTCACGACTGTCCAAACTTGAGCAATGTTATAATAAAAGAGCCACATTTGTAGTGAACTATAACAAAAGAACACAAAACTGCCTAGCTACCTAGCTATCAGACAATTAAACTGGTTAGAACTACATCACCAAGCTCCAGCCCAGTTAACCACAATACATATAAGCCCAAGAACTGCCCAACTCTTACCAAATTAATACATCACTACTCCTGCCCAACATCTTACTCTCTTGAGAAAAATCACTAATGATTATAAATAAATCATCTAATGCTGCAGGTAAAATTATCTCTATATTGAAATGGTGTAGCTAAACTATGGAATCACATCTCACTACCACTGAAATTCATTCATAAAGCAAACTCATTTGAAACACAACTAAAACATCACATATCAATTCAATGGATGTGCGTCTGTATATTTCCAAGATAAATGCCACTGTTATCTTCATTTAGTTAAACCTTTTCACTTCATTCAGAATCCTATGTCTTACAACAAATCTTCACCCAAACCTCAATAGTTTTATTAGCATCTCCCAGCCATATACATTATTTTTGTGACACTGCTCACTCCCACCTCTGCACTTCTAATATAAACTTTATGATAGCTGTGTATTTGTCTCAACCTGCTTCATACCCCACCTCCTAACTATAATATTAACATTTTTGCCATACCTAGCTTCTTCCTTCCATTTCTTTGAATTGTTAAGCACTAATTGCATGATCTACTATATATCTGACAAACCCACTAATGCAACTCTTCAGTGTTCAGTGTTGAACATCTACTAACACACAAGTATCTTTTATACTGTAATAGTTGCTTTTACTTCATATGAATGTATTCTAATTAGTAAATGTATGTGTAATGGTTAAAACATATTATACAATGACTGGCCGTTAACATCGTAAAATGAGCACTCTGATTGGCCAGCCCAACCAGCGTGCCCATTGAGAATATACAACGGAAAAAGGTCCAGTTACCCAGACTTTTTTCTGTTGGTTTATTCTTTAATTTTAAGGGTTTTTTCAAAAGAAAAAAAAAGCGTAGCAACGGAGATCTTCTTTTCTCCATTGCTTACTTCCCGAGCACTGATGTACTGGCTATGCGTGGGAATGCAAGTTCCAAACGCATGCACAGTACATCAGATAGGGCAAGGAGGAGATAGCCAGAGGCGGAAGGACAGCTTGGCGCAATTATACAAGGACATTAGTTAAGAAAAGTAAGCATTTTTTTCTTAAATAATGTCATTGTATAATAGCAATAACCCACTTCTGGGTGTGGGTAATGCTGGATTTACCCACAGTTGTCTTTGTTTGGTCATGAGGGTGACCAAACCACATCAACCATGGGTAAATCCAGCATTACCCACACCCAGGCATGGGTTATTGCTTAATTAGTTAATGTCTGTTCATCAATATTACTGAAAGTCTGTTTTAAAAATGTTTGTAATATTCCAGAGTTTTTTTCCCCAGGCCTACACAGAAACATGTTTTTGACCAAATCTGGTAAACAAAAGCAAAATAAAAAATAAAATAAACAAGCAAATGAAATGTACAGAAGTAGGTACATTCCCTTTTCAGATTTTTTTTACTATGCTTTCTGTGTTATTGGTTAGTCAGACTGCAGCCTAGAGGATTGTAAAGAACTCAAAATCCATTATGCATGTGTCCAGACTGTCCCAGGGATTCAATAAACTCCATGTAGTTTTTGTGCAAAGCCTACACAGAGTTTATGTGTTAGCAAGATGAGCAGCAATGCCAATTGCATGTTTATGCTGCTCATTGCACTTACACGTATACAATCACAATTTTGTGGCCAGCAACAGTGTCAGTGGCCAAGAAACAGTGCAGAGCAGCATGAGCACAGATTGAAGATGCATTCAAGTTAGCTTATGAGCAAACTTGCTCGTGGAGAGATTACGAGGACAGTCATAATGACTATCAGAGGTAAAAATACTGCAATACCAGCATTAATAACACAGCAAAGAAAAGTGTACTCAGTGCAATGTACACTAAAAAAAATATTTGACGAATGGAATAATGGAAGGGTAGGTTAAAGGGGAAGGGCAAATACAAGCAAACACTCACTGGGCAGAAAAAGTCTGCTGGTGAAAATGGGCACAGACATGAATGATAGGAATGAATAAATAGGAAGAGGGCATGGTAAATATGTCATTGTCCCCAAAATAGGATATGTCAATGTATGCACACTTCCTGCACAAGTGAGTAGCATAACATTAAGCGCATATGTAGATAGGACAGTATGTACTGCTGTTTACACCATCTGAGCAAGTATATTTAAGCAATAACCAAAAATGTGATGTGGTATATTGAAGATATACCCACGGTTGGTGTGATTTAATCACAAGGGTGAACCCCAAGTGATTAAACAAAGGCAACCGTGGGTAAATATTCAATATACCACAACCACGGAGTCAGTTATTGCTATTATACAATGACATTATTTAAGAAAAAAATACTTTTATTAAATAATGTCTTTGTATAACGGTGGATTGCTGTTCTTCCACCAGTTGTGGTATACTGCTTCTGTGTTTTGATGTACTGTGCATGCGTATGGGACTTGCATTCCCATGCATACCCAGTACATCAAGGCTTTGAAATGGAAGCAACAGTGAGAAGAAAGTCTCCGTTGCTCCGTTTTCTCTCTCTTTTTTTTTTATTGTAAAAAAAAGGTTTTGGGGCAGTGTATACCAACGGAAAAATGTCTGGGTGACGGACCTTTTTCCGTTGGTATATTGTGGGATTTACAATGGGCACGTTGGTTGGGCTGGCCAATCAGTGTGCATGTTTTTGAATATTAATAGGGAGACATTGTATAATATGATATAAACACATATGATAGTATTATATGTGTGACGGTTACCCAAGGTTACCTGTCAATGGAGGCGAATGGTTGTGATATAAACATCATTGACATGCTCACTAGATAGGACATTTACTAAGGACAGTATATAAATTAGGGGTATGTGCATACTCTGAAGATCTGCAAAATGACTTTTTGAATATGGCTGACATGTTTCTATAGCTCTCCAATCAGGGACACATTCCAACAGACTCCTGGACAAATGTAGAGAGAAACAGGCACAATCATAGACATTATTACAATATTATGACCATTAATCTGCTGCACTGACAGACTATGTGATTGTAACTTATTATACATGTTCTTCGGGAACAGACGTCTGCAACTGTAATGACTGTCAGCATTCTATAAGTGGGATTCACCACCCCTTCTCCTAAAATGACCAATTTTTGGATGGTTTAAGAGGGACATTGTTAAAATTGGATTTGAAATCAGAGCCGGTCATGGGCAGTTGATAGGTTTACAAGACACATAAGCCGCAATCACCACCTGTAAGAATCAAATCCATGCCATAAATGTGATCACTGAGCTGTGTATCTTCTGGGTGCAACAGAGAAAGACGTATCACACAAGCGTCTAGTAGAACAACTTGAAGGGAAGTCTGCTCTGTGAAATCCTAATGGGTATACATTCTAAAGAATAGTTCCATATGGCCTACCAGATGTGTGGGAGCTCACTGTGCCAGATGTGATACACTTGACTAAAGCATTCCTGGCTGATGTAAGTATCAGCCATATGGATAACAACACATAGAAACACCACCCTTTTATGAGTGGATTCCCTACACAATCTGGGTATTGCATGCACCTGACACATGTAATACCAATGGATATTGTATGAAGCATCAGCAATTTATGTGTAAAGTAAGAAGTGATGCATTATAATGAATGGTACAACAGTATGTGAGAATGAAGCCAATGTATCAACTATGCCTGTCTACACAGAAGGTACAGCAGTGCAAAATCAAGAGTCAATGATCAAGGAAACTGTCACTGTCATATTATACACTTATCAAACAATAAATGGAGTACCCTCTATAAGCATATGCCACACCTCAAGATATGTGCCACACACCAACACTGTCCCTTGACATTGCCAGTCAAAATGTTATACTGCCATGAAATCCTGACATAGATCCATATGTATTCATGCAAACTATCAAGTGATAATACTGATGTGATGTACTGGTATGTCCAGTTACACTTCACAGGTTCATATGTTCATAGGAGAGTACTAAGCTAACAGCCCAAGAGTCCATACAAGCCTAGCCAGATTTAACACGAGTTTAACAATTTTCTATAGGCAGGTGAATGAAGTTCACAACGGAATGAGCCTATGCTATGGTATGTAATACCACCTGCCTCTGTCCATGAGAGACATGGGTGCCACCCTAGGAGTAAATTTACATTTACACATCCATTGATCTAGGTTGTACCTGAAGAGGATCAGGGAAGGACTTTGCTTTTTGTGAATAGGAATCTTGTTCCAGAGAAGGGGTAGTCTCTGAGAGACATATCTATCTCTCCAACATGATTTATTTATATCAGAGGCTAAGTTAAGATCCTTGGAATGAGTGACCCTCATGCACTTTATTTTACAAATGTGTAATATTTCCAGCAGGGCCTGATTGGACACTGCCCTGTAGGCCAGACACAGAGCATCCCTTAATAGTCTGAATAAGACAGAATACAATGATAGGGCTTTCAATATTTTTGTGTAGGACTTGTTTTTTATGACCTGTATTTTCCTGGTAAGAAAACTCTGATTTTGCTCCAGTGTTGCAAATGTGTGGTAATTATATGTAAAAGGGCATAGTGTACTTAATTATTGGTGTGATGCGGGCCGAATAAAATAGAATTATAATTTCCTTTAATCTGTATGCCATGCTCTTAGTTATGAGTTGTGCCTCATCGAAGGCCTTTCTCACCACTGTGGAGACAGGGTGGTCAAAGTTCAGATTAGTATTAACTTGAGTAACCACATCATGTACCACTGGGTCTACTGTTAGGGGAGTACTGTCTATATTGCAATTAAGTGGGATATTTGCTTTACAAAAGGGAATAATTGAGACATTTTTTGCATTTATTTTCTCTACTTGGCACTGGAGACAATCATTTGTGTTCTTTAATCCTTTATGTAGTATATCAATATTGTTCGTTGATTCCATGATCGATTCCACTTTGCAGTCAGCTGCAGACTTGGTCAGACAAACACTGTCTCTGTTTCCATTGACGTCTGAGAAATAAATACCAAACAGGAAAGGGCCTAGTACAGAAACCTGTGGTAGGCCCCTGGTGACTGGCCTCTTGCTAGAGGTGAATTCACTCACTTTGACAGTATATGTCCTGTCGGTGATCCATTTGGCTACCCACCTGGTGTCGTAGGGGTTTATGCTCAGTTTGAGAGAGTTTCTCTATAATACATGAGTGGAGAATTGTGTCAAATGCCTTTGCCAGGCCAAGTTAAGTGGGATGCACAGTCTTTCCCTCATCCATGACCTTGTTGACCTTCTCAAAGAAGTCAACCAGATTTAACAGACATGATATACCCTTAACAAATCCAAATTGGGTTTGTTTCAGACTTGGGAGATTACCTATGTCCTTGTTGATAAGGTCCATAATGATTATTTCCATGGCCTTACTGATGAAGCTATTCAGGCTTATGTGTCAATAACTCTCTAGTTATGTTGATAGTTCCCCCTTGTACAGATGGATGACTGTTCCTGTCCACCATTCTGCCAGAATATAGCCTGCCTGGAATCTGTGTATAAATAGGGATACAAGAGGGTCTGCTAGGTCATGATGGGATATTGTCATGGCTCATTGATGTCATGTTTTTAACCTTAGAGAGGTCAGTGATGACCTACTCTCATGAAGTAATAGGCTGAAGAATGGTTGCAATTATACTTTTGGTGATGACCGGTGGGGACAGAGGGTGGAAGTCTGATGCAAATCTGTCAGCAAGCAGGTTGTCTATTTCTTGTGGTTGGGTATGGGTGGTGCCGACCACAATCAGCTCTGCGCATAGCTGGGTATTTCCATTAAGATTTGAAGTATAGTTACAAAATATTTTGTGACATCACCTTCAAATGCAACACTGGGTATGAATTACATGCAACAATGTGCAACTGTTAACAAAGTCACACATCTCAGTCTATTTCATGTCATTAAGTCAGTCATACATCATATCCCTATATGTTTATCAGTGGAAATGTGTGGGTGATGGCCTTGATACCATATATGGACACATTACAACTGTTGTGGATGCAGTTCATGCAGAACAATTAATGAGATAAATGCTGACAGTCCCAAAATGCTTCTGTGAAACATATGAATAATCCTTGTGACGAGCAACACCATTGTGCATACAATGAATTCCCCAAGGTTGCAAGTGAATCTGAACATGTCATATGTTTGTGTAAATGCATTACAATATGTGGATGAACCCAGGAGTATGTGCCCATGTAATCAGTATGATGTAATATTGCTATATGTTAGATAACATTTTCAGATGCTAGGTATACACATGCACACCCGTGCCACAATGCAGCTGTCACTGTGATGGTTGAATGAGAGCTATGTAGAATGTTGATATACTCCACTACAAGAACACATGCCTTAGTAAGGCAACAATATACATAGCATCACCTCATGTCAACAGTCCTCAGGAGGCATATTACTAAGCTGTTATGGAAGGAACATGTAACCAAGTGTCAGCAGTGGCCATCAATATAGCTCAATTCACAGACTGGAATACACTGTTGTAGGGATACAGTACATTCACACCTAAACATATCACATGTGGATGACAACAACAATGATATGTGCAATCTTCAATCTTCAGAGGGTCATAAGGCATTACTAGGCTAACTGTCAAAAGCACATAAAATCCTAGCCATAATTATACCATTTAAAACAAAATTGCTATATCTATGTGATGGAAGATAGAAGCTGCATGTGTGTATATGTTTGGTTTTATTACAGACTGCCTCTGTACATATGCAACATGTTCACCACCCCCATGACAGAATTAGTAATCACACATCCAGTGGTCTGCAGATGGCTTATACAGGGTATGTACGGGCTCTGCTTCATGATGAGTGTATGCATCTTTAAGCGGATGACATCTTCAGTGTTCTGCAGCAAGATGTTTTGTAGACAGAGGCAACAAGGGACATTGGATTCATGGGGCTATGTAAAATGTTCTCAATTGTCTTATTGATGGTTGCATTGTTGCATTGTTTCTTGTTTGCTTAATATATACTGTCTTAATTCTTGTACATGTAACCACAAACTATCTTCCATATTTAATTTCTGTTTAATCTGGTCTATTGTCAGAGGTTTTCCAGAATTTAGCAATTGATGCCAATATATTAATCCCTTTTCTTTAAGCATGTTCACTACTTCCATATTAAATGTTATTATATTACCTTGTGTGTACGCTACTGGATATAAAAGAAATGACCATGCTTTAATATCAGGATTGCTATTAATAAGATTTTGGAAAATTTTTAATGTATAAGTAATGTATTTGGAACTTATATTTTTATTCTTATGTATCATCATATATTCCTTCATCAGCTATAGAAAATTGTTTGGTATGAAATCTGTATACTTATTTGCTACTACAAATCCTGATTTTAACCAGATTCTCTCATGAACTAGCTTCCATTTTGATGTATATTTTGTATTTAGCCATAATGATATTGTTTTAATAATGGATGAATGCAAATATATTTCTATGTCTGGTAAACCTATGCCACCTATATCCCAATCATCTAGATGATACTTCATAGCTATCCTTGTTTTTTTTGGATACCATAGGAATCTTACCATTAAATCATTTAATTGTTTTAGGTGCAATTTAGCTGGTGGCAAAGAATAAGCTTGTATGACATAAAGAATTTTTGGAAATATGATCATTTTAATTATATAAAGCAATTTATTCCATCTTTGTATTAGATTTTTAACATTATTTAAGGTCTCTTTATAATTTGTTTCAATTGTAGTATCTAGGTTGTTAGTTATTATAATTCCCAAGTATTCAATTATATTATCGGTAGAGATATATTTATGGTATTTTTTATTTAGATCTTTTTTATTAGTATTTATAAGCAATACATTTGTTTTGTTCTCATTAAATTTAAGACTTGAAAAGTTTTGAAAGTTTTGAATTGAGTCCCATAATGCTTTTAAACTGCTATTATTATTTTTTAAGGTAATTAAAATATCAGCAAAAAATTGAATTTTAAGCTCTAGGCTGTTGTCTAGTTGTATTCCTTCAATATTTTTATCCTTACGTATATTATTTGCTAAGGGTTCAATGACTAGCGCAAACAATAACGGAGAAAGAGGGCAGCCTTGTTTTGTGCCCTTAGTTATTTTAATAGATTTAGACAGACAAGATCCCAGTTTTATATAAGCCAATGATTTTTCATATAATGATTTTATTAACAAAGTGAAGTTGTTTGAGAAGCCATATTCTTCTAAAACTAACCACAGATAATCCCACTTCACTGAATCAAATGCGCTATTTATGTCTAAGCTAATAACATTCATTTTGTTTTTTGTGACATTTATATAATCAATTAAGGAAATAATTATTTTAATGTTGTCATAAGTGTTCCTATCTTTTATAAAACCTGTTTGATCCTCCTCTATCAAAAGTGGTAGTAATTGTTTTATTCGAGCAGCATGTATTGCCATAAAAATTTTATAATCTATATTAAGAAGTGAAATGGGTCTGTATGATGAACATTCTCTGGGATCTTTATTTTGTTTCAGAATTGGTGATATTAATGTGTACTTCCAAGAAGGAGGAATGTCTTTACCATTTTTAACTGATGTAAAGACATTCAATAACAACAGCAAAACCTCATTTGATAGTAATTTAAACATTTCTGGTGTGATAGAGACCACAAAAGCAAAGCAAAGCAAACTACCATTTTTACTTGACATAATTTTTTATGGCTGAGGCTAAAGGTGGTTCATAGGGAGGTGCATTGGGTATAACCAGTTTAGGGTTAAGTTGCACCAGTTGCTATGTGTGAACAACTAATGTACAAAAGAGCCCTGGCACTATTTGGTCAATGTTGTCTGTAAGGTGAACTTAATCTGCATAGTAAAAGGCTTTAACCATTTAACATTGGTCTACTGACCTTGTGGTAATTACGAATAGAGCCTAACACACAGCAGTAAAGCTTTCAACTTCCTAACACATGTGCATTTACGTTGTATATGCACAACAATAAGGTTATTTTGCACTTTATGAGTGTGATTTTTAATTGTAAATACCAATCTTTTAAAACTGACAGTAGAAGTTTGAAGTTATTTGGTGGTTACGTAAAGACAAGGAAACCGGAAACGTACACCCAAGCATGGATAGTAAAGCGAGGGTGAACCACTTCAATAAAGCCTTTGGGCTTATTTTTAGGTTAGTTATTTTTAATGTTTTATTATCTTAAATTGCACCTAACTATATGTTCAAACTTGTACTAAGTTAGGTTTAACCCTAAGGACGTACTAACACTAAACGCTTCTATAGCAAGTACGTGTTGTATTTAGCTAAAAAGACAAGCAAACAACTTAACGTACTGCGCACATTCAGTGTCGCAGTTCTGTTATGTTACATTTTGCTTGACTAATGAACATTCAGCAGTTGATTTATTTTTACATGGATTTTTCTATTCTTGGTTTATTTTCAGTTTATTCTTTTCACCGTTAGTAGGTCCACACTTGACATGGACCACTTAGCGGGTTGGTAGGGTTATTTTAGGTAAGAGAAGGTTAGTGTTGCTTTAAAATTTATTCAGTAAAAAGCCCGCGCTTTAATGTTTTAAATTGTTGCTATGTTGGTGTAAATCACTTGTACTGAGGAAGCTTGAGCTGCGTCTCGGGCGAAAACGCTGCACATTTTTAACAATTAAACTTGCGTTATAAGGATTTTTTACGTGGTTTCTGGCTTTGTTTACACACTCGACTTATGGACTGGCTGCAATAGGAAGGTTTTGCTGCTTTAATTCGCATTTTTAGCCTTTTATTTGCTGGCGTTTGGACTTGCTACTTTTGTGCTACAGCTTTTTGTGTTGATTTCTGGTGTGATATTATCTATACCTGGAGCTTTGTTTAATTTTAGCTTATTTACTTCAGCTTTAAGTTCTGTCATTATTATTTGTTTATCTATTAGTTGTACCTGCTCCTCTAATAACCTAACTTTAACATTGTTTTTGAGAAAAGCTTTCAATACTGAATGTATTTCTGTTTTCTCATTTTGATTATTAAGTTTATGAAAAAATAGCCTAAAAGCTTCTAGTATTCCTTCTAAATCAGATACTTTCTTTTTGGTTTCTATATTATGTATTTCCTTGATTTGATTTGTTTTAATAATCTTTTTAGCCCTATTTGCTATTCTTCGTTGGTTTTTAGGGTTCATTGAATAGTAACATAGTTTAATTTTTTCTAAGTTGATCATTGTTTTGTGGTGTAGTGTCTCTGAGTATTTTTTATTAGTATCTTCTAGTTCTTTTATTAAGTTGGTGTTTCCATTTTGAATATCAAGCTTTAAATTATCTACTTTTGACTGTAATTCCATTAATTCCTTATTCCACTGTTTTTGTTTATTTTTATACCATCCCACTGCTCTTCCATATAGGTATGCTTTCAATGCATCCCATATATATATTTCAGATACATCTTTTGTAAGATTGATATCTAGGAATGTTTGTGTCTCTTTAATATAAAATTCCTTAAAATCTTTGAGATTTTTTTATGTAAGATGGTATTCTTGTTACTGATATCCTTCTCTTGAAACATAAGTCTGTCTCAAACGTTATGGTGTTATGGTCCATAAATGGACATGAAATTGTCTTGACTTTATTTAATTTAGAGGTTAAATCCTTTGTTATGTACACTCTATCTATTCTAGCGTATGTATTATGTCTATGGGAAAAATGTGTAAAGAATAGTGAATCTGGGATAGCATACTCATTTATGTCAACTATATTAAAAGTTTCAACAAACTCAGATAACAACTTTGTTAAAGGTGATCTCTTACATGTAGTTTTAGTATTTGTGTCAGTTTCTTTTATAATGTAATTGAAATCTCCAGCTATGATTAAATTGCCTTTGGTATATTGTACAATGTCTTCTAAGTGTTGTTTGGCCACTCTAACACCTAGTCCTGGTATCCAATAAATATTCACTAATGTATATATCATTTCATTGATAGATATTGTCACTAGACAAAACATTTCTGAGTTGTCATGGAACGTGCTTATGATTTTAGGCATTAAATTAGTGTTTTTCTACAAAATTGCTACTCCCCTTCGCTTCTGATTATAGGTGGAACTTATTTTTATTGTTTATTTATGTCTTCCTGTGTAAGGTGTGTTTCCTGTAAAATACTAGTTGCGCTTCACATAGCTTTAAATATCTATAAAGACTTCCCCTTTTGCAGCTATTATTTAAACCATTTACATTAAGAGATATACATTTTGCAGTTGGATTTATATTAGCTTTGCTTTTATCCATATTCATATACTCGTAACAATGTGTAGATGTGTGTATATGAAGAGAATGACTTGTTCTTTCTTCTTCCAACAGTATTACAATAGATTATAGACACCCAATAAAAGTAAATTACAAGATAATAACTGAGAACAATATAAGATAAACAACCACCAAACCCCTCCATGAGAAAAAACATCTCATCCTTGAATGATCTAATCATTCAAGCGATCTCTAAGTCTGCATTTCAGCATCCTCCCCCGGCCCCACCATATGGTAGTTTTATAATGAAAAGTATCTTATATATCTTTTAAGTATACATGTATCTGTCTTTACAGATTACTTAAATACAGTCTTTATCTATTTTTAATATTTTATAAAACACTAAGGCAACACAACTATACATAGATTTAATACTTAACTATTTGGTTTTGTTTAAATTGTAAAGGAAAATCTTTTATTTTAATATATCTTTTGTGTAGCAATAAAGGTTATGCATCTTAAAAAATAATATGCTTGCTGTCTATCTTCCTTATAGTGTGAGTGGCATTCATAGGTATCAAATTTATTGTAATGGTCTACCCATATATATATATATATATATATATATATATATATATATACACATATATATACATATACATACATACACATACACACACACATATATATATATATATATATATATATATATATATACACACACATACATACACACATATATGCATACATACATAAAAAAAAATGTTAAGCATTATATGCATCAGTTAACCATGCCACAAGTTGATTAAATCAGAAAGTATCCGTAACAATGAATATAACGTTACATTTGTATTGTCATTTATCAGTAATCTTATAGTTTTCTTTTAATTCAAAAAGTCATATTTTAGTGGTATGAATGCTACTAATTTGTTTTTGGCATTGGTATTATATAGTTTAAGACTATATTTCTTTGCAATTCCTATATATCTATTAGTGCCACTGGCATATTTCATCGCTAGTGTACCACATATGTCATATGTCAAATAGCAACTCATACTCCTTATGATATTACAGGATTTATCTGCAGCATTATAACTGTAAGGTTGGAAAATATGAGAAGCAAAGTAGGCTTTAAATATGCTATAACACAATTGTTTGGTACTTATTACTGTCAACTCTTCTACATACACAGGAAAAGATAACCTTATATGACCATCAACCATTTTCCTTCATTTTTCTCTTCATCCTTCTATTCTCCATTTTTAATAAATATTTGTTTCTGTTGTGGCGTCTTTGAATTTAGTGAAGGTACTCCATATCATATTATAGATAATATACAACGTTCAAACAGAGAACATGCCCAATATAGAGACATATTCTCAACTCAAGTGGTCCACACCATATATTTATAACACTGCAGTCAGAAATATACTAATGAATATGCAATAACTAGCAGCTTTGCAGCATGTGTGTGTCTCTAACAAGTACATACCTATAGGATATTAAAAATAATAGATAGCACGCTCTTGTTTCATAATTAACAAATGCACACAGCCTGGTATTTCCTTTCATAGACAGAAATTAGACCTGTTACTTATATGCATATCAGGTACCAACAACAATATGTTAGTAAATGCCTATGCTATTCAAATCATATTTTAATGCTGATTGGTATGAGATGTAGCTGACAATGGCTTTAGCGTTTGTGATGTTATATAATATATATTCAGTATTATAAGTAAAAATATGTTGCATGTCTATTTGCAATTTAAGGTTCAAGGCTGATCAATTTAGACATACAAGACAATCTCTTTAGCCTTGGTTATATAATGGGAGTTACTGTATCTCTACACAACCATTCATTTTCAGTGAGGATGTTCAATATTAATATAACTTGCCTTTAATAAAAGCATACTTATAATTCAGCAGTTCTTTCTTATATATATATATATATATATATATATATATATATATATATATAAAACAATATCATAAGCAAGTCTGAGATTTTTTTTTGCTCATTACTGCTTAATGATTGTGCTACTTGAACAATTTAATATTTACAGAGTATCTTGATAATTAAACAGCAACTCCTTTTTACCCTTAAAATGCCTAATAACACATAGCTACAATCATGAACCTTAATTGACTTACTATCCTTAAGGTTGAGTACACTAGCTGCAGTGTGTTTAAAAATATGTTATATAGTTAAGTCAAGGACTTAAATATATTAAATTTTTATAAAATTAAGTTAAATTATAGTAATTTACGTGGGTGATCTTATCAGAAAAGATTATAGTAAAGTCTGTATGTGTTAACTATTCATACAGTTTCTTCCAAGTGATATACTTCTTTTTAAGCTTTGTGTGCTGTTTATGTGTACAATTCAAAATGAATAACAAATATTACAATATAATAAAACGTCATGTATGTGTTGATACCTTCTAAATTCATTAGGTACTTCAGTGTCCTTTTAATATTTGTTAAAACTATAAAAGCACTTTGCCATCTCATAAAAAGTGTGCTGGTTACTTTAAGTAGCTTAGGAGCTGACACCACACCCATACTGTCTTGTTTTAGTGCTGACATCACTCATGACTGTTTACTTTCATTTTGTGCTGTTAGAAGGTTTAACACACTGTAATGGATTCTAACTGAAGAACCTTCATTCAGGGGTGGTAAAATAAGAGTTCCCAGCTCGTGACCATGGCGGGAAGACAAAAACAAAGTAAGTGAAGTTTTTTTTAAACTGAACACCAGCTCATTAAACTTCTATTAGTTTTCTTAACATTAAGGGCAGATATACAAGCCAAACAATTGTTTGTTAGTCAAAAAGGCACTTTTAGCATCAAAGAATAGATAATTACTTTTCAAGGCACTTTTTGACAGTTATTACTATCAGTTTTTATATATTATTATGTGTATTAAATACATCAGTTTAGATATTTCATGCAGCTTAGTGTAAATAATATAAAAAGGAATCATGCTCATTTAAACACACCACATTAATATGTCAGTGTAAATGCATCATATTCTATACTAGTAGTAAAAGGCAGGTAATTTATAAATGAACTATCTAAACATCATTTAGAGTTAGAAAAATCATGACTGTAAGTATTTACACTGTAATAGAGAAAGATATGTTACCTTGCTTTCTTTAGGGTTGTTTCCTTTAGTTATAAAATGTCTGCTTATCTTGTATTTATATTGTTTCAAAGACTGACACGTGTAAAGTATGAATGCTTTCAAAGAACTTTTTTGCCTTACAGAGCAAATAGAAGACAATAATGTTTGTGTTTTTCATATGTCTTTTATCGTTTCTTCTTCTTCTTGTCAGCAGTGCTCCATTCATTTTTTTCTAAGTGACACTTAACCCCAAATTGGGAGAAATCCATTTCTTCAACATTATCCAAGGTTTTATTAGCTGAAAGATAAGAAATTGTTGCTTGCAGAGTGTCAAAAGTTTTAGGACCTTCAATAAAAAATATTTTTATTCTTGCAGGGAACAGCAAGTGGACTTTAAGTTGTCTTTTTTTCAATTCCTTTATCAGTGGGAGACATTCTTTTCTTGCAGTTATAACTCCAGCAGAATAATCATTATCAAATCTGATTATGTTGTCTTTGTATTTAACTGGAGAAGTTGACCATGCTGTTTTTAAAATAAGTTCCTTGTCCTGTGATGAAAAAAACTTTACTATTATTGATCTCGGGTGATTTTTTGATTTGATGGTTGATGACGCAGCTCTTAAGGATCTGTGGGCTCTTTCAATTCCATAAGAAAGAGCTTCAGGCAATTTTAAAACTTCTGGTAACCAGGTAGTAAGGAAAGTCACCATGTTATCTCCCTCTGTTTTCTCTGGTGGCCCATAGATGCGAAGGTTATTTCGTCTGGACCTGTTCTCTAGATCCTCTATTTTATTTTGTAATGAAGCATTTTGTTGTGATAAAAAATGTAGCTGAAGATCTTGTTCTGAGAGTCTGCCCTCAGTATCATTTAAGGATCTCTCTATGTCAGCTATTTGAGACTTCTGTTGCGTCATTATTTCTTGTAGTTGCTGTATTTGTTTTGAAGATCTCTCCTCAAAAGTGTCCAGTTTGGTATTCATTTTGTCAAATTTCACTGACAAGTCTTGTATAACATTTAATAAAGACTGTATCTCCTTTTTCATTGTCTGGTCCTATGTGGTATGCTTAGAAAATCTCATTTTCAGTAGATTCAGATACCTTCCTTCTTGTTTTTGACAGGAAAAATAATGTTTAAAACCAAATGTTTTGCACTGTAGACTTCTAGCGATATTAGTAGAAGTAATTCAGCAAAATAGGTTTGTCTACAATATCTAGTTTTTAAAAATTCCTGTCAGAAATATCTTTTGAGTGCAGAGCTGAGAAAAGATGCTGCCAACCAGTCTACATCCTAGCCACGCCCCCCGGTTTTCAGGATTTTTGTGTCAAATCACTGAATGATTGAATTCACTAAATAATGACATGCATTTGAATTTCAGACTTCATTCCTCAGAAAATAAATGTTAACAAAAAACCTTTTATTCTAGCAATTTTCTAAGTTTATAAGATCAGTATTTGAAATTTGTCCTTATCTTGGGGCTGTATTCCCCCATTATTGGCTTTGTCCAGGTTTTTTGTGCTAAGAGGTTGAGAGCTATGGTGAGAAGTGATAATGGAATTCACTAAATGATAGCCATTTAAGTTTCAGTCTTCCTGTCTTTCAGGAAACTGTTGATTTGGCTTAGTGGTATGTTTCTCTGACTGTAATGCACAGGGTCCTGGGTTCAAGACTTGACAGTGAAATGCATGGTGGTAATCCAACATTTTATTCTAGCAACTTTCTAAAATTATACAAGCAATGTTTAAAATGTGTCCCTGGTTTTTGTCCTTTTGTCCTTCCTCACAAAAAAAATGAAATTGAAAATAAGTGTGAGAAGCTGTGCAAGATGCCTATGGCTTACACTACTGTCATTATATATATACATATATATATATATATATATATATATATATATATATATATATATATATATATATATATATATTGTGTTTGTGTGTGTGTGTGTGTGTGGAAGTAGACATTTATCATGAAAATGTTCTGAACAGGAGAGTTTTGTCATTATTGGTTCATGCATTTTGTTTCATTGCCAGCTGGAAAAATGCTCAAACAATAAATTTAAAATGCGATTGTGTGTGGAAGTAGAATTTTATGATGGAAATGTTCTGAATAGGGCAGTTTTGTCATTATTGGTTCATGCATTTTGTTTCATTTCCTACTGGAAAAATGTTTAAACAGTAAATTTAAAATGCGCTCTAACTTAAGTCGAACAAGTGTGCTGTATTATACAAGGAATTTAATTTAATAAAGTCAGGAAGGTGTATCAAAGAACACATGTATGTTTCTTGTTTTGTGTGCAAGGGGCATATGATTTGAAAAAAGCCCAAAGGTAATCTTTAGCCACCACTGGCCAGATGCATTTTCTTTAGATGTGATGTGGGTTTCAATGATGTTTCAATGACTATGAGTTTCAAGGGCAGAAAAGTTTTAATGCCAAGTCTATTTTCATTGTGAGACAGTATTGCTTTGTTTAGCACATATCTATTAGTGTTTGTGCATTGTGCCATAAAATGCAAAAATAAAATCCAAATAATCATTGTAGAAGTAAAGCAGTATGCACACATTAGTGTTTATGGTAAATGGGGCAAAACCTGGGACAATTAAAGTACAATCTAACACCCTAGTCCTGGGTGATTTCAACTATCCCTCCATTAATTGGGAAACTTATACAAGCCAAAATTCATTCACACAAAAGTTTGTGGAAATGTTAGCTCAAATGCTCTGGAACAAATAGTGAACCACCCCCAATGAGCTCTACTATTCTAGACCTGTTCCTCACCAGTATGAATGACTGATCCAACCATAAATCAGTCACTTTTGAAGTATCAATAGCACCAGAACTCCCCAAAGGAGAAGTCAGGCTAAAAAAACTCACCAAGGCTAACTATACCCTCAAGGGATGGTATAATCTACTTCCAAGCTCCAGTTCCCACAGATAGCATTGAGGACTATACTAAGGTATATACTGATGCACTGTATAAACATCTACCCAAATGTAGAGACACAGCCATGCCTGATATGATTACAGCAACATCCTCAAGAAAAAACAAACCATCCTGGTGGACGTCTAATATTAACAGATTATACAATAAATGAAAGAAGCTGCAGTCTAAAAATACAAACGTGAGAACCCAGAACTGAAGAACACCCTGTTGGGCCTAAACAAGCAAATAAGGCAACTTGTAAAATCCTCATAGAGCAACTCAGACATCTGCTGAACTAATTGTGGATGGTATAACACACAGTCAGCCTGTGGAGCCTGCTAGCAGACAGTTTTGCAGAAAACTTGACCCCCCATCCCCACCAAGCATAGCACAAACCATGTCTTCAACATCATTTCCTCTGTGCATCTCCAAGCAGCAAGTCATCAATGCTGTCTCCAAGACTAAAAGCACAGCCTCCATGTGACCAGATGGCATTCTGGCTGTGTTCTTAATGTTCTTAAACAATAACTAGCTACTCCACTAGGCACCCTATTGAACCACAGCTTGAGTACTGGCTTTATTCCCACTGAATCGAAAACAGCATCTGTTATCCCCTTCCGCAAGGGCAGCTTGGCAACAGACCCAGGTAACTATAGACCCATAAGTGTAACCAGCCTCATCTGTAAGGCAATGGAACAAATCATCATGGATCTCATAAATAAATATAGGAGACCTCCAAACCCTAGATCTATCCTGGTTTGCTTTTGTCAAGGATAGGTTGTGCCTGTTAAACCTAGTGGCCTTCTTTGAGAATGTGACCAGAGCCATAGCTGAAGGCAAAGCTATGCACACAGCCTATCTTGACTTGGCCAAGGCCTTTGACACAATCCCACATTCAGACATTATGGACAAACTAGTCCAGTTGAATATCAACTCCTATGTTGTCAGGTGGGTTGCAAACTGGCTCACAAATCGACAACATTCAGTCAAAGTGGGAGACTTCACCTCTACCAACAAACCTGTCACTAATGGGGTTTCACAAGGGTCAGTGATGGGCCCCCTCTTGTTTGGCATATACTTTTCAGAAGTCCAGGCCAAAATGGATGGGCTGTGGCTAACCAAGTTTGTAGATGGCTATAAATTAGTTGCTATCACTGAATCCCCTGGCGATGTCATCGTTCTTCAAAAGGGGCTTACACAGACCAATGATTGCCACCAAAGCCATGGTCTTAAACTAAATGCTAAAAATGTCATCATTCTCTTCGGTAAAAACAATGTCCCTGCTGATTATAAAATAAACAATAACACCATAAATACCAATTTTGTACTGAGAGACCTGGGAACACAAGTTGACTGTGGCCTCAACTTCAACCACCATGTGTCTTCTCTGGTGAGAAAGATGTTTTATGTTGCTCACCTGATTAGCAAAGGCATTGCCTCAACAGCAAAAGAGGTTATAACTCCCCTGTATCCATCCCTCATCAGGCCTATTATTTAATATAATGCTCCCTTTGGTATGTACCATACCAGACACCTGCAGCAACTTGAGAAACCTCAGAGATTTCTAACTAAGAAAATTCAGGGTCTCTAGCACATGTCTTATACAGACAGGCTGAAGTCACAGTCACAGTACTCAGGAGCATATAGACTACTTAGAGGCGACTTATGTTTGGCTTACAGGGCTATCTCTGACTCAAATCTTATGAAAATGCTGCACATCCAAAAGTCAAATGAGACTAGAGTCACTCATTCCAGAGACCTCAATCTAGCCTGCCACATAAATAGGACCTGCTGGAGAGACGGCTACATTTCTCAGAGGTTGCCACTCCTCTGGAATAGACTTCCAAACCATATCAAGCAGGGGACCTCCATGACCCTGCTTCATTGCAACCTCGATGACTGGAAGGGAAACTGTAAATTTCTGCCAGGGATTGCCACTGCTTCTCTCCTGGACATGGGCAGTCCTTGCTAGAAAAATCTTGGGCATAGACGATATCTCTCCTCTAGTATTATATTGGGATTTAAAGGCTAGAATTGTAAAGCCGCTTGGGTCACTAGCCAAGTAACTGCCTATGAACCTATGAATCCTTCACTTAATGTATTCTTTATTCTGAAAGTGACATCAGATGTTTTCATAAGATTCATAGGAATTTCAAAGTTGCTGAGTTCCTTGACCATTTACACCTTGTCAGTACCCAACATTCTGATGGTTAACATTTATGGGAAGGTACAAGAAATACAGGGCAAGTGGGTCACTTATTATACTAAAGGCAAGGTATAGCTCTCTCCTCAAAAGACTACAAAATATTGAATAAAGAATCAGTGATTTCAGTCTCTCCTGCTAGCTTATCTTCTTTAAATATGAGATCTCTCTAGTTAGAAACTTCTGGGGTCTTTCTAGTTGTTTGATAATCCAGTGAGGTACCTCCCAAAAGGGGCACTATACTCAATAATTGGCCTAATCAATGCTGATTATAAGGGAACATTGACATGACCTCTCAACATCTCAGTGATATTCCTTTGGAAATTAGCTTTGCTAAGTAAAAGGATTTTCTGATTACTGTTGCCACATGATAATTCAAAAAAGAGGAAATTATTGACTCTAGATCAAAGGTCACTAACAACATTATTATTTGTCTATGCTGTATACAGGGGAGGGGTTGCCTACAAAATGTGACAGTATTACACTTTTTTGCATTTAGTTTAAGCACATGTTCAGTACACCAGTGATTTATCTAAGATTTTTATGAATGGTTTGGGTATTAGAGGGGGACTTGACAATAACTCCAAGTTTGCAGTCATCTACAAACTTAGAGATCAAAAACATAAATGCTGAAAAGAAGGGGTCCCAACAATGAACCCTAGGGGACAACACTGGTTTTCATACTGTCTGATGAGACACGTGCACAGTATGGGCTCCGTCTTTTATACAGTTTGCTATCTATCCTATCACCTAGCGATCTATTTTTTTAATTTTTTAAACTTGCTTACAATGTCAGCATAGGGTATGGTGTTAAATGCCTTGACCAATTCAATATATGCCATGTGAGTAGCATGACCACTGTCAACAGCCTTTGTAACCCTCTCAAATAAACCATATTCATTAGGCATGATTTTCCCGTGACAAAGCCATTGTTGTGGGTTAGATCCCATGAGATATATGGTATCAAGCTTCATAAGGTCTGCTGTAATATATTCCATAGCTTTGCAGATTAGGTTTATTAGATTGATGGGTCTAAAATCCCCAAGGCTGGTGGGAGGGCCTTCTTTGAAGAGTAGCATCACCTTTGCAGTGTACCAAATTTCAGGCAAAAAACTGTAACTAGACTTGGGTTAAATGGTTTGAGCAATGTATATTGTCAGGTAATATGGAAGTACTAGTGGTTTTACAAAGTACCTTCAGTACATGTTTCTTTGTGATAACGGGGGGATTTAAAGAAATCAAGGATATGTGGACTTTGAAAAAAATCTATGGGATAAAATTACCACTGAATTTGTTGGCCAGTAGGAGTTCAGTAAGGCCATATTTGTCACTGATAATTAGGCAAACAGCTATGTTGTCATGGTTCATGCTAAGAGAATTTGTTCCATACTAATTAAAGGGGGTGTCTGGGATTGTGGAACGTGATATAACTATAACTCTGTGTGGAGCAACATTTTGCACTAAATTTTCTAGCTAGGATATTAGCTATTTCCTTTGGGTCAGAGTGTATTATTATTGTCGACTGACACCAAACACTATTGAGTGTTAGTTCTTAACTTCCTGACATAGTTAAAGAAAGATTTGCAGTTATTTTTGGTTTTACTGGCTATTTTAAGTTAATACTGCAGTTTGAGCTTCTTAACAGTCCCCTTAAGCTCTTTGTTAGTTTGCTTAAGTATGATCTTAAGGTAGCTAGAATGAGACCTCTTACAAACATTGTGCACTTTCTTTCTTTTGTAATATAATTCATACAGGTATTCAAACACAGAGGTTTGTTTTTAAACTTGTCAATGTATTTGCTGCAGGTGAGGACTGCCTAGTCAGTACAACTAGTTAAGTGGGAGTGGAAGTCAGAGGCATATGTAGCAACTTTAGCAACAGGATTCTTCAGAGGGGACTTACAACAGAATTTATTAAAGTCATCAAGTAACTGAAGAATGTTTGCTTTTGAGAAGTCCCTAAACACAGAACTATTTACATAAGAAGTCCTGCCAGCTTTATAGGAAAAAGTCACTAAATTATGGTTTGATTTAACAAGACATGATGGTACACATGGAACTGTGGAAAAATTGGTCATTATTGGTGAGGAATATATCAAAGATATTGGGACCCTATTAGGATGGTTAACTGTTGTGAAACAGAGGTAACATTTATAATGTCAAGGAAGCACTAGGCATGCCAACCAATGGCAGTGCAGGTCAGTCATATAAAATAAAACAAATGTAGTGGACGGAGCACGGTGATTAAGTTCTGACATATGGAAAAGACAAATCAGTTATCTGCTACTAAAGTGTAACACCCTATCTTAACAAATGTTAAGGCCCCCCCCCCCACTTATTTTTTATGGTCAGGTCTCATAAAAGGCAGTCAAATCTGCCTGTACTGACCAGCAAACAACAATGGCAGAGGGGAAAAAAACAGATTTGTTTCTTGCTTGCTCTCTGTGCTAGTAACATGTCCCTGATTCCCTCTCATACACTTAGACGGTTGCAAGAATAATAGGATTTGTTTTTTCTGCATTTTTTGAAGGATATGAAGTGTGAAACTCAAATGTATATAATTATTTGGTGACTTCAATCCTCAGTGATTTTTCAGAAAAAACAGATTTTGTGAGGAACAGAACAAACATATCAGGCAAAAATGTGGACATTCCAATAAAGTATGTACAGTTGAGAGGTATGGAAGGTGAGTATAAACATAAACGACTGAGTTATACTATCTTTCTGACAGTGCTCATGAAGTCATTTATGGCTTTGAAATCTGGCAAAACACTTAGTGCTTTTTTTCTGTAACCAGTAGTACACGGAGCAGATAAAGCTCCATGCACTACAAAGAATTATGAGCAGGCACTGATCATAACTCGTAATTATGACTTCTCAATATGGATGCCAACATTCTTAGCATCCATGTTGAGAACACATATTTAAAGGGAGAGTGTCAAAGATTGGGTGTCCTAACAACATTTTTTAATGGCAGTAAGTAGTTTATGTTATGAAAAGCACATACACTTCTTACTCGCTGCATGTTTTGCTGTACTTTGTTAAAATTCTAATGTTTTAGTTCAGCAGAGCGTCCCACTTTCGCTTTGCTCAAATGATACCTCCCACAAGTTTACATCATCCTTCCTTCCCACTCCCTGCTCTCTCGCTACTTTGCATGTCTTTTCTAAAGTTTCTAGGTGTGTTTTGATTTCCCTGGAAAAAACAAATCTCTTTTAAAAAAGTTCTTATCAGAAAACTGATAGGGTGTGGGAGCAAGTCACAAAAAAGGCATCTGTAAACTGCAGATGAAGGCACTTTCCATCTAGCAAAGAAAAAGACATTGTTAACTTTAAAATCATATTTTCACCTTATCTTTATGTAGTGAAATTGTCTTACTTTGCAGCCACTGCAAGAAAGAAACATCAATGTTAGGGGTGTCAGTGGGCATAAAAGTTATGACTAGTATACTATTCCTTTGAAAAAAGTGAATGATTCTCTATAAACCTCTGTGACAGACAAGCCAAGTGAACACAAACAAGTTTTACACTTTCTTCGCAGTAAAAAGCACATAACTCTGTTTACTCATGTTACAGACAGTAATGCTCAGCAATTTACCATAAATTAAATATGGACATGGCAATTTAATGCAAGGGTGTTGTGTCAGCACTCCCGGTCTGAACAGTTAAATGTGCGAAACTGGCTGACTTCACCGATGGACTGTAATCCTCGACAAATCACCCCCAAAAAATAGAAATGGGAGGCAGGACAGGGAAAAGATATGAAGCAAAGTCAAGGTATAGGGATGCTTTGCAAAATTCTGGATAAATGCGACTGGCGTGCTTCTTTAAAAATGTTATCCGCTTTATTCATTATAAATGCATAGAGCATGCAGTTGAACTGCAATGCTTCAAAAGTGCTGAGATTACAATGTTGAATCTTTTTTTTCACATTTATTTGACTTGGCAGAATATCTTGTATCAAGGCATCAAAGCAATGACTTTTGTGGGGCAGCAGTGTATGCACTTGTATTCCATTTACCGAATAAATGAATAAAAATGAAATAAAATATAGACAGCAAAACACAGTACGCCCTCTCAATTTCTTAGCTCAAGAACAGAATTCTGAACAAAGGCACAAGCAGTGGGGGAACAAATAGCCAAAATCAGAAACTTCTATTAATATTACTCTAATCCACTTAAGATATTACCAGAACAATAATGGGTACTGTGATTCATATTTAGCTACTGTGAGGAAAGAAATTGTTTATTATCTGCTAATTAGCATGTCTCTGAATAATGTGTTTTACCACTAGTGCAAATAAACACTCTTCTGCAGTACTCAGCACTAGCAACCCATGCATCTCATTGGTATAGGGGCCCCCTTCACTCACTCTTCCACACACATGCACAGACTCAAACACATGCACACACTGTACCTCCCAATTGACCTTTGATTTTTTTTTCTCTTACATTTGTCCTGTCCCTTGTAAATCATGGATGTTTACTGTTAGTCAGCAATGTCAGATATTAAAGTGTCATACTTCTTATTCTTCAGAAAAACCTGTTCTACTAATTTTTAAGTGACTTACAATAATATTTAAAGAGTGTCCCTGGTCTCTAGTCTTTTTCTGATTTGGGATCGCCACAGTGCGTCATCGGTCCTCTAATGATTGAAAGGGGAGTTTTATGGTGTCGAGTTGCCAGCCCGGCATCCAGCCTTCACAGAAGGCACACACACACACTCATGCACCTACCTGCATATCTTAAAGCTCACTCGACCACAGGGAGGACATGCAGACTCCACACAGAAGGTGCTCCAGCCGAGAACTGAAGTGAAGAACTTCTTGCTATGAGGCGACAACATACCTCTCAACCTCATAGAGCAAGAAATCTGGACAAAGCCTAAATAAAATGGGAAAAAGGCCCCAAAATAGGGACAATTTTTAAATATTGCTCTTACAAACTTAGAAAGTTGATAGAATAACAGGTTTTGCATTAGCATGAATTTTCTGAAGGGTATGAAGTCTGTAGCTCAAATGTTTGGCATTATTTTCTAAATTCAGTCTTTAATGATTTGCCACTAATTTTCCAGAAAACCATAATTTTATGAAAAATGGACCAAAAATATAAGGCAAAAATATGGACATTCTGCAAAAATCTGTACAACTGAGAGGCATGGGTGACAACACTAACCGCTGCACCACTGTGGCCACATCTCTGGTCTCTAGTGTTCCCTCCATATAAGTCTAGGTGAGTTGATGGGTATGGCATCTACCCTCCTACACATATGCACAGGCAGTTCCACACAGACATCCAATCACTCACCATCACCCCTCATGCACTCACAGACACACTTACCTACCCCTACATACATGATCTTGTTTACACACCACGCTTGTGGTGCGCACTCATGCACACAGACACACACACACACACACACACACACACACACACACACACACACACACACACACACACACACACACACACACACACACACACACAGTGACAGGCAGTTCCACACAGGCATCCACTCAGCATCAACCCTCATACACTCACTCCCACTCAGAGACACACTTACCCACAGACACACACACATAGACACACACCTACTGTTAATGGCCCCTTAGCTAATCCACCTTGTTGCGACAACTCACACAGACACATTCACCCAAGACCACTCATGTCACAACAGATCTGCATTTTGAACTTGTTCATTAACATGGCAGCTCATACTCAATTATGCAGCTGAGCAATTCAAAATTGTCTCCTCAGTTTATTGTGAATGACTATTTTGTCACCTTTGAACATTAAGCCTTGGACATAAAATAATTCTTCCTTGACTGAATTTCTGTCTTTACTAATGATTATTGTTCAGCACATCACTGGATCAGAAGATTAGAAAGTGCTATAAATTGTGCTTCAAAGCATCTACAACCCCCTGGCTTCTGGGAAACATCTGCCCCTAAACCCCCAGCTTAGCTTAGCTATTTCCTACACATTTTTATTATTCAGTCTTGGCCAGTTGAGATGTGTGGAAAGAATACAAGGAAAATTGAAGTCAAGCAATAACAATGAATTTCTTTAGTTATAATTTTTGTTTAGTCCATCATTGGATGAACTGGTTGTTTTAAAATGCACCTCAAGGAATCTACAAAAACATGGCTTCCTGGAACAGCTGATGAGTAAGGCAAAATGTGAGAAAAGGAAGAAAAAAGTAATCTTTATAGTGTGGTGTGGTGAAGCTGGATAGGATGAAAACAGGAAGATGTGAGCAGGGTGGAGAGCAGTAGCAGTGGGGGAATAAGGCACTGGAGCCTTTCACCTACGGGCACAACTTCACCTAAGGTGAGCCTTGTACATAGAACTGTTGTAATGTGACATCATTGCAACTAAATGCCAGTCACTGTAAATGTCCTCCTATGGAATGGGCCAACTTGATATTGTACACAAGCCTGTTATAATGCTATATATGATATTATATCATTGTAATTACAGTTTAGTCTTTGTGTACTGCTCTAAAGCTTTTTAGTATGAGATAAACGGCTGTTTAGAAGGAGTGGCAGCAATGTGGTGATACTAGTAAAAGTTTCCAGGGTCCCCTAACTTAATAATTGCTCAGGGTCCCCAAAATGCTAACACTTGCCCTGATTGAGACAGTAGATCTGTGTTGTTGGAGAAGACTGGACATGTTTGGAGTTATTACCTTGGAAGAGTACAGGGGTTATACACTTTGGACCTGTAAGGATCTAGCAGGAAAAGTGAAAGGGGTGGAATTAAGAGGAGGCATAACTGTACAACTGAAGGATCACTGTTTAGGCTGGAAATCATCATCATCATCAACAACAACTCCCTTTTCCCCATTTTTACTACATGGGGTCTGGGTGTCATGTCAAATATTACCAGCTCTCTTGATCCAATGCCACCTCTCCTACCTTCTTTGACAGTCATGCCTGGCTGTCACAGGTCTTCTCTCAGATAATCCTTCTACCTCTTTCCTGGATACCCATGTTTCCTCATGCACTCTTCTGCTCTATCCCAAATCTTTTTTACCACATTGTCTTCTGCTTTTCTGCACATGTGCCTGTGCCACCATAATCTGTTCTCTCTGAACTTCTCTATAGTTGGAGCTACTTTGTCTTCTGCTCTGATGTCCTCATTTCTTCATTTGTCCCACAGTGTGCATCTTGCCACCAGTCTCGGGCACTTCAACTCCATCATCCCTGTATTCCTCAATTGCTGTGCCTTTACTGCCCATGTTTCTGTACCATAAAACTGTATTGGTCACACCACAGTTTCACAGTTTACTTTTCAGATTATTTTGCATTCGTCTGTCATATTCTAACCCTTTACACTCTGTACCAGTTGGCTGGAAGTCCTCTGATTCTATTTTTGGCATCCTCATTAAGAATTCCCTTCTCCTCAACCACCCCTCCCACATACTTAAAGCTGTTAACTTGTTCCACTGTTTTCCCTTCTATATCATTTCTCAACTTCTTCTAATTCTCCCATTTACTACCATTATAATGGTCTTATCTGTACTTAGTTTCATCCTATGTGCCTTCAGTTTTGCATTTCATTCCCCTATTCTTTTCTGATGTTCTTGCTCAGAGTCTGCTGGCAATACCACATTGTCTGCAAACAGCAACTTTATTAATCTGTTTCCTCCAACCTATTTGCTACTGTAGTCTATCACCAATATGAACTCTATTAGGTTCACAGCTGAAGACTGATGCACACCTCCTCCCATTGAGAACTGCTCTGGGAGACCGTACATTGTTTGTTCTTGAGTGACTGGATCCTTGTACATAGCCCACACTAATTCTACCAGCATTTCCTTGACTTAAAAGCACCACAGGACTGCCCGAATCAGATTTCCTGGGACTTTGTCATGTGTTTTTTACAAGTCTAGGAGTACCCATTTGGACTCTTTAGTCATCTCTAGCTTATTTCATCGATCTGTCTTACTACAAACATCAGCATGGGTCCACTGCATCCTGATCCAAATCCAAACTGCTCATCTTCCTTCTTACTTTTTACTACTCTGGGTATTCATTTATCAGCCACCCATTCCAGAACTTTCATGAAGCATGACAAGAGTGTGATATCTCTGCTCTATCCACAGTTGTGGATTTCCCCTTCGTTCTTTTACATTAGCACTAGAATACGTATTCTGCGTCATCTGGGATATGCCTTTTCTCTCCATACTGCTATGAGTACCCTCAGGAGCCATTTCTTCCCTTTCTCAAACATCTTGATCATATCTGCTGTGGTGTCATCTGAGCTTGCTGATTTCCCTGACTTCATTTTCCTTAGTGGTGTTTTTACTTTTTCTAGGGTTTGCTCCTCCTCTTCATTCACTGTAGGCTGTGTCTGGAGCAGTACAACTTCTGTGGGCTTTTATTCATCCAGAAGATGCTGGAAGTATTTCTTCCATCAAGCTTTGATGTCCTGTATACTGGTGAACAGTTTCTTGCTGTCACCCCTTACGAAAGGTGTCCCTACATTTTCTTTATCTTTCTGTCTTTGCCTTGCGCCCTGATAGAGTTTATTTGTGCAATTTAACAAGTCACTTTCCAGAAACTAGTAGAGTATCTCTGATGTCTTGTTCTTTGCTATTGCAACTATTCTCTTAGCCTCTTTGTTAGCCAACCAGTATGCCTTCTCAGCTTTTTCTGTCTCATTTCTCTCCCACTTTTTCCTGCACTCCTCCTTTCTTTTGAAGCCTTCCTATATTTCTGCACTCTACTACCAGCTTTCCTTACCTACCTTATTTCCACAGCTGGCTTGGACACATCTGTCATATTGTCCTCACACATGCTGTTTTAAGGTGCTACCATTGTTCTTCTTTTTCATCTCCACCCATTTACGCTTCATCCTGACCAGCTAAAGCCCTGAGTAAATTCTTGAACTCTTCTGCTTTCTCTCCAGTCAACTTCCAAGTCTTCAGCCTAGTCTCTGTTGACCTTGGAGCCTTGTCTGACTACTGCTTGCAGCTGATTGTGGCAATCTGTGGCTTATGCTTTGACTAAACTGTTTCACTGAGGATGACTATGGAATTGCTGATTCAACTCCAGTGCCCCTTCCTTACTAGGCAGAAGTCTACCTGAGTTGCATGTTGGCCACTCTTGTGACCATCTCTCTTGCTGAATTGTGTGTTAGCCACCAGCAAGCTATTTGCCACATGAAGATACTCTGGAGCCTTCAGTAGGAAACCAGTACAAAAGTTTAGCTGGAGTTGCACTGCAAGGAAATGAGCAGGAAAAAGTGGCAACTCTGACCCAGTCAGGGTTGTGCAGTGACAGATGCAAAGGATGTATCAGAAAAGAATGTGTCACAGGATGATGTTCTGGAACTTGTTGTTTGTCTTTCGGCTTTTCTCAGTTAGGGGTCACAACAGCGGAACTCCGGTCCGTTAATGATTGGCAGTAAATTCTTACGGTGCCGAGTTGCCAGCTCGATGCCCAACCTTCAACGAAAGCATGCCCATTCATGCATGTCTTTCGGAATGCCACTCGCAGGGAGGACATGCAGACTCCACACAGAAGGCACTCCCTGCACTCCAGCCAAGAATCAAATGGGAGAACCTCTTGCTGTGAGGCAACAACGCTATCGTTGTTCTGGAACTTTCTGTAGAATGCCAAAAAAAAATAAAAAATAGAACAAAGAATGTGCCCTCAGTTTAGAAGAAAATGATCTAAGGGAAGAGTTGCTTGATTTAATATAGATGGATAAATATACTAAGATTGCTGGAAGAAATAGATGACAGAAAGTAAATAAGGCTCAAAATGTTAGAAGTCTGATAAAAACAGATGTACACAGAAATCAATGTTATCAACAGAAATTCAAGTGATATAACAGAAGTAAATAGCATTTATTGCTGTGCAGCTAAATCAGTAGCAGATAAAGATTTAGCACAAAAAGACACTTATAAAAGGAAGAGAAGAAATCAAACGGTACCATGGAAGCATTAATTAGGTACAGCAGTGCAACGGTTAAGGTTATTGTCTCAGGTTCTCTGGTCTGATTCTCGGCTGGGATGCCTTCTGTGTGGAATCTGCACATCCTCCCTGCGTTCGCTTGGGTTTCCTCTGGATACTCCGGTTTCCTCCCACAGTCCAAAGGCATGAATCTGGAGTGTTTCTCCCTGGGCCTCCCCTAGAAATAGGCTCTGTCCTAGTCCAACTTTCCCAGTCAACAAATGTTAAATAATTAAAAATAAATTAGAATAAAACTATAAAGCAATTAGGAAGTGCCAATTTCAGAACAGTATAGAAGAGGGAACAGATCAACAAAAATAATTAGAAAGACAGATGTGATAAAATCAATGCCATTATCAGAACAGATAAGCATCCATCACACACTATTGCAAATAATAAACAAATATGCTAGCACAAGCAGAAAAACTTGGAAAATTTCAGATAAATGTAAAGAAAAAGTAAAAAAATAAGTGATTCATTGATGACCCAAAACAGTTTTGTAGAGATTTGGGAAACAAAGCAAAAGGAATAGAACCACCACCAGAAAAAGAAGAAATAGACATATTCTGGAGAGATATCTATTAAGACTCTGTGGAACATAGCAAAGATGCTGAATGGACAGAAGTAAAAAAACAGTAAGAAGTTCAAATGTACAGAATATGACATGGGATGAAGTAACAACTAGAGAAACTGAAACAAAATTAAGAAAAGCTCCTTATTGTAAAACACCAGGGCCAGATGCAGTACCTAACTTTTGGCCTAAAATATTAACATCTTTACATGAGCATTTAACTCTGAGTAAGAACTATTTATATGCGTACCCTGAAAAGACACCAACCTGGTTAACAACAGGAAAAATAATACTCCTTATGAGTGAACCTACAACTTATCATAAAAACAATAGACCAATAACTTGCCTTCTGATGACGTATAAACTACATACTGGAATTGATGATAACATAATTTATAGTCATTTAGAGGAAATCTCAGCCCTGGCAATAGAACAAAAGGGTAACAAAAGACAGTTAAATGGAATAAAGCATAATTTGTTGTTAAATAAAGTCAGAATGGAGAATTGTAAAAAGGGATGAAACTAAGTATGGCATGGATAGATTACAAAAAATAATTTGACATAATCCCACATTCATGGATAAAGGAGTGCTTTCCATACCTTTCAACCTCTCAGTGCAAGAAAACTGGAAAAAAAAACAGAAAAAATGGGGGGAACAGAAGGCCAAAAATAGGGACAGAATTTAAATATTGTTCCTCCAAATTTAGAAAGTTGCTAGAATAACAGAATTTGCATAGTTATGTATTTTTGAAGGATATAAAGCCTGGAATTCAAATGTCTATCATTATTTAATATTATTTAGTGACTTCAATCTTCACTAAGTTGCCAGAAAACCACACATTTTATGAGGAACAGACCAAAAACATGAGGCAAAACTCTGGACAGTCTGCAAAAATCTGTACAGTTGAGAGGTATGCTTCAAATGTTTAAGATAAACCCTACATTGATGAAGTACATTACAGTGACAAACCACCTTGCAGATAAGACATGATCAAGGACAAACTATTAACTCAGAGATAAAAATTAAAAGTGGAATATTCCAGGGTGACTTTGTCACTACTGTGCTTTTGTCTTGGCCTTATCCCATTAAGTTGTCTACTTAACAGAGTAGGTCATAGTTGCAATTTGGCTCTCAGAAAACAACCAAGTGAAAAAAACTATCCTTTTGTGGATGATTTAAAACTATGTAGTTCGTCAGACAAGGACCTGAAAACACAAAAAGTGGTTAAAACTTTATCAGATGAGACAAGAATGTTAATTTGGTCTTGATGAATCTGCAAATGCAACATTTATAGCAGGAAAGCTGCAGCACCAAGAAAATATTCGTCTGAGATAGAAATGTGATATAAAGGAACTTCAGCTGGAGAGTGTGTATAAGTATCTGGGAACTGATGAAGGGTTGACAATATAACATGAACAAATGCAGACAAAACTCAGTAAGGTATATTTTAGAAGACTAAAATTAATATTGAAAACAGACCTGGCATCTAGGAACAAAGTTCAAGCTGTGATTATATCGAAAAAGAACTGCTCAAACTGGATCCAAACAAAGCGCAAGGAGGAGATAGAATTAGTAACAATGGCCTGAGAACACCTCAGCAAGAACTTACAGTACCATTATATCTATTATTCACTAGGTCGTATAACTATGGGGAGATTCCTCAAGATTGGAGACATGCGCTTATTAAACCTGTCTTTAAGGGAAAGGGGAGTAGGACAAACCCAGAATCATACAGACCCTTAAGTCTACTTTCATGTTGTGGAAAATTAATGGAGAAGGTAATATCGGATGAGTTATTGTCAGAACTGGATAGGTTGGGACTAGAAACCATATATCAACATGCATATGTTGAAAATAGATCTATTACCACCTGTAACATGATGTTCTATAACAATATAATAACAGCTATGAATGAAAAATTGTGCTGTGATGTAATTTATATAGACTTAACTTCAGCATTTGACAGGGTCATACAAAAAACACTGATAAATAAATTAGTACAACTAGGTATTGATGTACTCCTGATAAGATGGATAGCTGTATGGCTTACAAATAGGACATGGCAAGTATCATACAGCAACTGGACAGGTGAAATCCTTGGTTACAGTCAAAGTGTCCCACAGGGCTCTGTCCTAGGCCCTTACTTGTTTAGATTGTATCTTTCAGACCTAACTTTTTCATTTGAGGTGTTCTACAGTCTATATGCAGATGACCTGAAATTGGGTAAACTGATTGCAAGTGTTACAGATAAGGCATGTCTGCAAAATAACTTGACTAAATTCACCATTTGGGCACAGGAGAATAATATGCTGATAAATACATAAAAAACTAAGCATATGAGATTTGAGAGACATAAACTGAAGGGTGATTATTTAATACAGCACACAGTGATTGAAATTGTAGACTCATTTAAGGATTTGGGTATATGGGTAGATTCAGCTATGAGTTTTTCTTATCATATCAACCAATTGGTTAATGATAGTTATAGAACTATAGGTTGTATAAAACGATTTATAAAGTCTAGGAAATTAAAAATAATGAAGTAATTGTTTGTTAGTTACATTAGACCCAAACTTGAGTATGGAACAACAATATGGAAACCCTATAAGAAGACATGCAAGAATAAACTGGAAAGAGTACAGCAGAAATATACCAAGGGCATCCACGGATGTGGAAATATAAGTTATTATAAAAGACTAAATACCTGAACTTGTACAGTGCTTCTTACAGATATCTAAGAGATCTTAATCAGGTATATAGGGCATTTAGGGACAACTACCTCTGGGAATGTTTGCGGTTATCAAAAAATACTAGAGAATCATCAGACAACTCGTGTAGAAGATTCTATAGAAATGAGAAGTGTACTAATTGGTTCTCTGACAGAGTAGCTGTTTCATGAAACAGACTACCAAATTACATTAAAGCAAGCACTAGTTTAAATATTTTTAAGAACAGCCTGGACACTTATCATGGGAACAAGTGTTTTGGTATATTGGCAAGCTAGAAGGGCATTTATGCCCATGCTTGAAATATTTGTATGTATGTATGTATGTATGTATGTATGTATGTATGTATGTATGTATGTACACCAATGTGCTCTTCCTGTTCTAACTTACAGTTTTGGGTTGACTAGCTCCAAATGGTATTGGATCACTTGGACTGGAAGACAAGAAAAATGCTTCATACTTATCAAATAATATATATAAATCAGTGTTTATCAACAATATATATTCTTCATTCTGAAGGAGGTATGGGCCTTCTCCAAACTGATTACATATACAGATTGGATGGTGCAATGGTGCAGAGGTTTGCATTGTCGCCTCACAGCAAGTGGTTCTCTGGCTCGATTCTCGACTGGGGTGCCTTCTGTGTGGAGTCTGCATGTCCTCCCTTTGTTCATGTGGGTGTCCTCTGGCTGCTCCAGTTTCCTCCCACATGACAAAGACATGCGTTTGGAGTGTTTCTCCCTGGGCCTCCGCTGAAAACTGTCTCATTCCAAGTCAGACTTTCCCAGTAAACAAATGTTAAATAAATAAAATAAAATAAATTCTGTTATCACAGGACTGCATAAATGTCTGCTGACTTCACCAGGCCCAAACCTCAAAGATTTATAGGGAATGATGAAGTGAAAATTTTAAAATATGAGAAGAAGAAGTCTAAGATGACTTCCCTGCTTAGTTTAGCAGAAGCATATGGTTGTCAAGCAGGATAGTGGATTACATACACAGTGTTTTACAAAGTCTACTGAATGTGTGGGAGAAATAGGAAAATGCAGGTTTTGTAAAGCAGAACTAGAAACAGTCATGCATCTTGTTGCTGGGTGTGATACACTAATGGCAGAGGGCATGTATACTGAAAGGGTCTATATTAAATCACTGAATGCTTAAAAAAGTGAACGGTGTTTAATCGACTCTATGTAAGCGAAAGCTTACAATATCAAAGTGTCAGAACAGTAATTTTTTTCCAAGGGAAAAAAATCTCTGTTCCAAAAAAAAAAAATCAATTACAAACATTACATTAAGTGGGGGGCTTCGCCCCCACCCCCCCTACTTAAATATACCAACTCAGAGACTGCACTACAGTACCGAAAATGGCAAAGTACCGAAGCGGCCAAGCAAATTCTTTCCCAGAGAAAGAATTTGCTTAACAGCCGCTTCGATATTTTGCCATTTCAGTCTTTTCAGTTTGACCAAGACGCATTCAAAAGAATGCGTCTTCGGTCTTCTAATATAGACCCTAATGAAAGGTATAATAATTTGGCAATACTGCTGCACTGCGGATTATGCATACATTACATTATGGAAGTAGCTGAGAAGCACTGGAAACATTAACCTCAAAGATTTATAGAGAATGATGAAGTTTATATTAAGATGGGATCACCCTTTACCAACATTCAGAAAACACATGGGAGAAAACCAAATATAGTAGTCCATGAAAAAAAGAGAAAGGAAGCATTGATCACTGAAATCGCTGCTGCTATTACAGTGTCTTAGATATAGAGAGACACAGTCATAAAATACCAGGATCAGCAGCCATAAATAAGGGCAATGTGAAAGAAGGATACCCAGACAGTTCCAATAGTAGTCAGAGCAATGGGTCTCATGAAAAAGAATTTACAGTTGTATTTAGATTTGCTATGATACATGTAATGCCATATGAACTGCAGAAGGAGTCCATTCCGGGCACATTGCAGGTGCTGCAATGAGCACTTTTGGCAGCATCAAAGACTGAAAACAATACTAGTTTTATGAACTTTAATCATACTTTGGCTTAAGAATGGGATCCATTCCTACCATGGTAATAGAAACCTAACAAAACTTGGAGAAAATAAACCAACAAATGCCAGAAAATATAGCAAACCTCATAGCCAATAAATGTAGCTCCAGTTTACTCCCACTCCCTGCCAGATGCCCCTTAGGAAATACCCACATCCATAGCCCTCCCAACTATTAACAGAGAGCAGTTACTCATGGTGTTCCTCTCCAAGACCAAGTACACTGCATCAATGGGTCCCAAATATATTCCAGACTGCCTCCTTAATAGCATGAATCATGAACTATCATGCCCACTAGAATCACTATTAAACCACAACCTCCAAATAGGCTTCATACCAATGGAATGGAGGACAGCAGGGGTTATCCTGCTGCACAAGGGCAGGCGATTTATGGACCCTGGAAATTATTGAACCATAAGCCTGACTAGCCAGATATGCAAAGCTATGGAGAGAATAATCATGGATATCCTCCTTTCGATGAGATGCCTAGTGACTATGAACCTGTGGCTGGTTTATGTTGCCATATTACCAGCTTAACAATGTTTTTTAATGGAACATGGGCAATTTATTCTTCAAGGGCAGCAGGCACTGAATTTATACATGAAATACTGCAATGTGTATTTGTTTGCCAGCAGCAAACTCTTCATTAGTTATAGATCTCTTTAATGTAGAATTATTGAGTGACTTTTACTTCTGCAGAGATTGAGTATATTGACTGGTACAGGTGGATTGTAATGACAGAAGTTTGCATGGCCTTTTATGGTTGAAATGTTTTCTAATGGGTAGTTTTGTAATTGTTTCATATGTTTTGCTTCATTGTTTACTGGAAAAATGTTCAAATTTGCAATTTTAAAAGATGCTGTAACAAGTGGTGCTGTATTATAGAAAGGATATCATTTGATACAATCAGGATGGTGCATCAAAGAACACACGCATATATGCATGATCCTAAAAATGTGTGCAAGAGGCTTATGGTTTGAAAACAGCCCAGGGGTGAACTTAATCTGCCACTAGCCAGATGCATTGTCTTTGAATGTGGGTTTCAATGCTGTTTCAATGAATGTGAGTTTCAGGGACAGAGAAGCTTACTGTTTGTGTTAAGTCTGTTTTCATTGTGAGACTGTATTTTGTTTAGCAAATGGCTATCGGTGTTTGTGCTGCAAAATTTGAAATAGAAGTTTTAAATATCTGTAATCATTGTAGAGATGAAGACGAAAATAGTGTCACACTGACAGATCTGAACAGTGTTTATGTTAAGTGGGGAGAAACAGCCAAGTAATGAGACACTGGAATAGTGAGGGGGGGGGGTACTGCTTGGGGGCTGTTCCATTACCCTTCCTAAGACCCCATTTAACCAAAGGCCCCATGGGTTGATAGCCTAGTATTTTGCTACGATAATGTGAATGGACTCCTGAAGGACAGAAACATGTAGTACCAAGGCCCTATTGATGGGCACTTCTGGCCATAGCCAGTGTTTTTTAATCCCTACATGCTATTAATTCTCATTTCCAAGATATTCCTTTTTTCTTGTTACTTCATATACATGCATTCATATCACCTAAATGCATTTTGGTTACAAATGAAGAACGCCATCTTAAAATATCAGTGTTTCTTAACAAACTGTATGTCTCCTTTACAGTACTTTGTAACATTCATTATCAATGTGTATTTTTTTCTCAGTGTGGATGCTGTACATCTGCTCCAAAAATATGTTACGTATGAAAGGTTATGAATTATATATAAACTTTGTATGCACTGAAATGAATTGCAGGGCCATAACATCCTTCAGTGGTCACTGGAAAGATGATGGGCAATATAATATCCCAAGATCGTTTATATATTTGACAATGAAGTAATGCAAGCTTTGGTAAGCTCAGCACCACCCTTTCCACCACATACACCATGAGGTTTGATTCTTGCAGTGGGATGAAATAATCATTCAAATGACTACGTTTCTCATCACTGCAGGTTTTGTTTTAACAGCTCTTCACCCAAGCAGCTGATATTTATGGTTCCCTAAATTTTCACTATAATGCTCCCATACATCTTCCAAGTGTGCTACATGCTTTTTCTTATGTACCAGTGTTTGTATATTACAGTCTCTACAAAAAAGGTTCCTAAAGTTTATCAGAATCACTAAAATGTAGATTAAAATTATAAAAAATAGCTACATATTCCATTCGTTCTCCTAGCCCAGTATGTGGTAAAGACAATAAGTCTGCATGTAAATTATTCTAAAGTTGTTTTCACCATCCTCAGCCATATGTTAATAGCTCATAGTCTTGGATCAGAAAATTGAACCACATGCTCCAGAGACTTCAATCTCATTACCACAATAAACAGAACATGCTGGAGGGAGAGGTTCATAACACAGAGACTGCCCATGCTATGAAACATACTTCCCATACATGTCAAGCAGAGCACCTCGCTGAGAAATCTTGATGAGTGGATAGGAAACAGAAAATTCACTCCAGGGATAACTCCAGTGCCTCTACTAGACAGAGGCACTGGGAACTAAGGTCGGGTGTCACTATGCCAGGGTAATCCTATGGCTAGGCTTGTAAAATCCCTAGGGCCATTAGCCTAGTACACACCTATGAACCTATGAACAATAGGTGCCACTTGAGGTGAAAATGACCATATTCACTTTAATTAGACACCAACTGTGGTATTTTCTGACTCAGCTGGAAGCTTGAACTGTGGGCAGCTTGAAATGTATTATTTTATCAATGCTTGTATTTATTTGAATGTGTTAACTAGAGTGCAGTGCAACCTGCCTCTGCCTTTAGGACTTGGCTGGCTGCACCATGTTGCGAAACAACATTTTAAGGTTTTCTTGTTTGGCTGCTTGGGGTGTGGTTGGGTATGCTTTTGTATAGCATCAGCTATGTTTCTCACCTTCAACAGACTTCAGCTAACTTGAGAACACAGCCACTGTGGTAGGGGAGTTTAGTGTTATCATTTTTTAATCTTTGATAGTATTTACCTTTTGTGGTAAATGATAGCATAATTATGAATTAGGCTTAATAGGCTTCGTAAAACGTGTGTTTCAGAACTTCAGAGCTTGGGCCATCTGAAGCAAGTGTGCGAGATAATGGGGTAATTCTTTATACTACGTTTTTGATTTTACAAGTTGCCAGTTTTTAGTGCACTTCATAGAGATTTTTCTGCCTGTTAAAATAGTTTACTGCAGGTCTATTTTGTAAATATGTTAGTGTGGGTAATTTATTTCTGAGAGGATGAATTTGTCCAAAACTACTACTTATTTGACACTGAGTCATTCTGTTTCACATTTGATGAATATTGGACAAGTATTTGGCTTATTTGTGTTACTATATGAGATTTGATTAGTCTGTATATTTGTGTGATGTATGTGTTGTGTGTGCATGTGCATGCCTTTTAAGGTTGTCTCCTGAATCTCTGTTGTAGATTTTTAGTTGATTGTGATGCCTATCGTATTAAGGTGTTTAAAATATACTATTATATTTAAAGGGCAGCATCAAAGATTCATTGTTTAGAAAATATTATTTTTTTTGTATCAGCGGGTTATAACCCCTCTTCTAAAAATAACATACATACTTTTTTCACCTTCTTTCTTTTTTTTCCAAAGGATTCATAGGAATTTCAAAGCAATGTTATAGGGTGGAGATCTTGTAATTCTCCTTTTGGCAGAAGCTCATGCTAGGATGTTGGGGGAGTCTCTAAAGTCAACTGGATTTGAGGACATCTTCAGTTGTCATCTTGTGGAAAACACTGTGGCATGTTGATCCAATTTAATGAAAGAGAGGCAACTGTAGGTATAATGCATAATTCTACCATATCCATAAGAACCATTTTTGTTAGGTTTGAGCCTTTACAAGGGGAAGACACTAACTAGTCAACAGATTTGGCATTACTGATGTCCAGAAACCACCTTTGCTACTTGTGGTGCACGTTTATCTGTTTATGAACTGATATTTGAGATCATCCTGAAGGATTTTATTAAGTTCATTCGTTAAGGATTCTAATTTGCTGAAGCAGGATTACTGGGATGCAGGTATCATGGAGGTGGTGCTTGAACATGATATTGATACATGAAACTTGGACTTGTTAACAGTTACTAAGATAAGGATGGATTCTAGGACATTATCTTCATTAGATGTGAGGTAATTTTTTTTTTAATAAAAACAGATATTCTCCCACTGTACAGCTGTCCTCGGGAGAGGATCTAAATGACTGGTTGGCATTAAAAGCAGGTAAAGAAGGAATACTATCATGGCATTAGAACCATGTTCCTGTAATTATAGAAATGCCTATATTTCATGGATTTGGAAGACCTTGAGAGTGGGCAGAATTTAGTTTAGGCTTCTAGCATTGAGCAGTGCATGATTAATACGGACCTGGTTTAAAATACTAAGTTGTTAGATGCAGGAGACACAGTATGCCTAAGAAATGGTATTATGGCAACAACAACAAAAAAAGGCCATCCATAGTGTAGCAGGTAGAAGTGCTTGCCATCTTTTTCCAGTCGGACACAAATTGCAACGATACCAAGTGCTGTCCAGTTGTTGAACTTGATGTTTTTTTGTTGCATTGTGGCATCATTCTTACTGATAGCAGGAAACTGCTCAAGACTAGTTAGTTACAAGTCTCACAATATGCAAAGGCCTCAGCCATGTCTTCCATAGCATCGTCCAGGGGTAGTCTGGAGGGGACTGGTAGGTAGCAAGGAGAATGACATGGATTCCTTTGCTTAGGGTTCCATCTCACCTAATGCCAGTGCAGTTGACAACATACAATGGGTACTTGTTTCAGATTTTTCCCTCCTTTTTGGACTCTAATGTAGGTTTATTCATGCAAGGTTTTTTTTTTTTTGCTACTTTGGACCATCTTATCATAGCAATCATGAGAATACAAGGCTTTTAGACCAGAAGACATATGTTCCTTGTTAATAACCACCCTCAAGTTCTAACAGCCTTTTCAAGGACAGAGAGGCCTGTCAGTCCCAGAGTGTACTTTAGGGTACTCATGCAATTATCTAAGTTATGTTTGAAGGCAGACAAGGAATTACACTGGTTGACATGCAAAGATGGAGTCTATTCCAGAACAAGGGGAAGTGCAAGGTGTTCTATTCATTCCCTGATGTAGATTCAGGTTTCTTGTTCTAGTATTGGCTGTACTGCTTACACATTGAGAAAAAGGAAGTCTCAGTTAATGGGAACCCTGCAAGTATGGAAAGCAAGGCACAGGCCTCCCCTCAAGAGTCCATATGACACTGAGTATAGAGAGACTGACTCCAGCCTTTCCTGATAGATTAGATTTTTGAAACTAGAGGTTCGCTTTGTTATGAGCATCTATGGTCTTTAGAGTTATTTGATATATCTAATGAGATACATAGCAACGGATCTATTATATTCTTTAGTTGGTCTAACCATGGCAGAGTACAGGAGAACAATAACGTCCTTGGTTTTGGAAGATATGCCCTTTGGTGCTTAATTATGATATATAGTGCTTCCTAACAAAAATATCCAGTATACCAGTCAAAATACTTCAATGTACTTTTTGCTTTTGCGTTTCAGACCATCTTGAGATGCCAGTTTCTCTAAGCTTAAACCAACTCATATATTTAGAGATTTGTTTTTGGGCAAGAGAAATGCATCATTAAAATGAATGTGTTTCCTCTCATACTAACCTTTGTTTTTATAACTCTTCTCTTGGACAGATGATATTTGTGGTTTCCCAGATTTGCACTGAAATTATTTTTTCGTAGCTGTTCCAAGTCTGTTACAGGTCCATAAATAAATCACTTAAAACTGTATATGCAGATTTGTTATCATTTTCTGCAGATAGCAATATACCATATCTACCATTCTACGCAACTATGTTCCCATTCAGTCATTGTGATCCAATGACTAGGAACTCCTGCATTTTAAGTGGTTAAACACAAAGATGTTGTTTACAAGGGTATGATTGTTTTGAGAGTAAATGTCAAGAGATTATATAGTCCAACTTAACTGATGAAGGAGAAACTGTAGGAGTGGAAAAGGTAGAGGCAACATTTGTGAGTATCAGATCAAGGATATTTTGGTCTCTAATGGATTCACTATTTTATCGAGGCAGTTTCTGTTTATCAAATCCAAAAATCTCTTTTCCTTCTATACATTAGAGGTATAGGTGCTCCAGTCTGTGGTGGGGTGATTGAAGCCACCTTGGATTATTGATTTGTTTCTTATAGGAACTTATTATAAAACATGTAGGAATTTAACATTATTATCTTGGGGATGGAGGGGGTGCTGCACCATGCTAGAAATTAGAAGCTTGACTTACAAATGGTAAACTGAATTTCAAGGAGTTCAATATATGGGTCTCTAGGCATCAGTCTAAATGGATGTCCCTGACAAATATGGAGACACTACTGCAGTTTCCATCATGCCTGAAGGCATGGTAGATGCAAAACCCTGATATGGAGGAAGTGCTTTCTTTACATTTATACCACGTTTCTGTAACTACACAGACATGGACATCTTCCAGATGCAGGAGAGCCTCAATATCAAGCAATTTGTCCTTGAAACTCCTGGTGTTGAAAGGAAACTCCTTAATGCAGTCCAGTTTAGGGTAAAATTAATTTGCAAAGCAGGGATGTCTACTAGTTGGACTTTGCCTAAAAAGTTAATAAGGTGCAGCAAAGGCTTTTGCCAGCATGTAAAAACTACTGAATGAGAGATGCACACCATCCTTGGCAAAGCAATTAGGACTATTGATCATCATGTCCCAGGCTGATACATACTGTAGCCCCCCTGGAGATATAAAGCCAATTGTTAAACCCACTTATATTTTCTTATACCTAGGGACCATTCATGGTGAAGGAAGAATTCTGCTCAGGATCAGAGTCTTACCTGCATCTGTCACATACACCGAAAGTTCAGACGAGCATCTCTGCATGTCCTGCAGGATTTTTGTGCCAGTTCATTCATTTTCACATGGATCACTAACAAAATGTAGTCAGAGTTGTCTAAAGAAGGGGCCTCGAAAGCCCTTGTAATATCTGTGATCTTCATATGTGAAAGCTAGATGACAAGTAACCATATCCTTGTCCAGCATGGTGAGTGGGGAATCTGTATGCCTAACAAATGTGTTACGAGTCACTACAATATTTTTGTCAGAAGCTAATTTATAAACACTTAACTGGGAACAATTTGGCTGTTTTTAAGTTGCTGATGTAGGTGTGCATTGAAAAGATGAGCTGAGGATCCACTGAGGTTTGTTCTTACAAGCTGTGGGAGGCTTTTGCAAGGATGTCTTTATGGCATCAGTGTATTGAATTATCATGTGCACTGTATGAGAATGTTTGAGAATGTGGTAGTGGTTAAGGTGTGGGTATGATGTGATGTTCAGTGCATTTTGTTAGTCATGAAAGGGGGAATCTCCATGTTATCTTGGTATTTACAACTCTCACAGACACAGCTGTCTGTGTTAAGTATGAGCTCATTGTTAGTGAGCATGAGGTCATTACTACAACTGCCTTAGGATATCATGTGCTAGGAGGCTAGTAATGGAAGGGGAGCAAGTGTTCTGGCCCTCACTGTTGTCCTGTCCTTACAGTGCCAGCTGGCTAAGTGCACAGGTAAGCTAAGGGAGAGATGTGCATATTTATATAAAGTGTATGTGTATGCATACATACATGTTAAAGTTTTCACTTCAACAGCAGAAGCATTTTATTTTGACACCAGACTCACAAAAATGGTCTGACGTAGATGCATACAGAAGACCCAGTCTAACACATAAAGCAGCCATTACAACAATTAATTAAAGGGATTTACAGTAAAGATATTCTATGTCCATCTGGTTCCTCTTGTCTATGTACAGTGTACCATATATGCTGTACATGTCACTACAAGTGAGGAAGTGGGCAAGGTATACGGGTTGTTGATGAAGGAAGGTACACAATATAGCTTCATGTGTAACCTGTCAAATGTGCACATCAACCCATTCAAACCCTGTAAAATCCCAATTATGAAGGGATCTGAGTAATCTTAATATGGTGTAGCACAGTGTGGTGTGATTCAATGTTAACGTATAAGGCAGTGCACAGAATGAGGATATGGATATGAGGGTTGATTTAGAGGGACAGTAGCATGCATGTCTCTCACACACATACACTAGCATACAAACGCCAGCATTTATCTCAGTGTATGCTTCCATAGGATAGCAAGATGACCAATGTTTAACGTGAGTATACATGACAAATGGTTTGAACACTGACCTCAAGCATGAGTGGCAGAATGCATTTAATGTCAAACATGTTAGTCTTGCTAGTTCCTGTAATGACTCCTTTAAGTGAAAATGCCTTGCCATTGCTTCAGACACTTGTGAGGGCACAACCCATTGCCCATACAAGATGGGCATGTAATGTATCTTAATATTTCATTACACACATGAGGTTGTTTGCAATGGGGAGTAACTGACTGTAATTTGTCAGGCAAGACATGACACACAGTGCGTCACTCTCCTACATCATTTGGATAGGCAGCTGGCTTACAGACAGGACCCTAGAAGTTAGGATAGGGGAGTCTTCTTCCACAAAAATACCAGTTACTAGTGGGGTGCCTCAGGGCTCATTGCTGGGTCCGCTCCTTTTTGGTATCTACTTCAGTGAGGTCGAGACTAATATCAAGTACCTCTGACTGACAAAGTTTGCAGATGATTGCAAATTGCGTGCAAGAAGGCCTGACACAGAGTAATAACTGGTGTCAGAGACATGGTCTCAAACTCATTGCTAAAAAGTATATCTTGCATATTTTGGAAAAATGGCCATCCCAGAAAAATACTATATTAACAATACATCACTAAGTGTAGACTCTGAAGCCAAGGATTTGGGAACACATTTAGACAGTGATTTAGCATTTGACTGTTATATGTCTACTGTGGTGAGGAGATCATTCAGTGTTGCACAACATATAAGCAGGGATATGGCATCTACACCTAACATGTCATTGTTCCAGTGTACTCTGCTCTCATAACATCAGTCATTGAGTACAATAACCCCTCCACCAATATTCCTCACAGAAAGAATACATACATTCATAGGTTCCTAGGTGTGTACTAGGCTAATGGCCCTGCGGCCTTTACAGGCCTAGCCCATAGGATTACCCTGGCATCATGCCATCCAACCTTAGTTCCCAGTGCCTCTGTCGAGTAAAGCCACTGGAGTGATCCTTGGGGTGAATTTTTTATTTACCATCCACTCATCAATATTTCTCTTGAAGAGGCAATGAGGTGCTCTGCTTGACATTTATGGGAAGTCTAGTCTATAGCTTGGGCAGTCTCTGGGTTCTGAACCTGTCCTTCCAGCATGTTCTGTTGATTGTGGTAATGAGGTTGAGGTCTCTGGAGCATGTGGTGTGGTGGGATTGGGGTTTCTTTAGATGTAGCATTTCTAACAGAGCTGGATTAGACATGGCTTTGAAAGTCAAGCAGAGATTGTTTCTAAGTAGGCGATATGAGACAGAGAATAGTTGGAGTTTTTTTAATTTGTCCATATAGGACAAATGTTTAGGGCCTAGGATCCTCTTTGTGAGGTACTTCTGCGGCCTCTCCAGTTGTTGCAGGTGTTTAGTGTGGTAGATGCCAAATGGGGCAGTGTACTCAATGATTGACCTAATGAGGGAAGAATAGAGAGAGACAATGACCTCTTTCTTCCTGGATGCAAAACCCTTAGTATTGAAATGTGCCATATAGAAGGATTTTCTGACCATAGTGGCAATGTGGTGGTCAAAAGAGAGGTTGTATAGTGTGGAAAACAAGTTCTGTGATGACTGTCTTAAAGCCTTACCCTTACAGATGGCCTTCTGTAGGCTGCTGACAGACTACCTATGCTAGGCTTACAAAGCAACCTCTGATCCAGCCCTAATGAACCTGTTGCACATCCATTAAACAAATATCATCAGGAATATACGATCCATATAACTAAACCTTTCATGTAACATAAACAGGACATGCTGGAGGGACAAGTATGTGTCTTAGAGGTTCCCATTTCTCTGAAACAAGCTTTCTATCCATGTGAAGCAGAGTTCATCCCTGCAGTTATTCAAGCAAAACCTGAATCGGTGGTTGAGGAACCATAAATATATAACCCTAGTCTGGCTCTTATGTTTCTGTTAAAGAGAGGACGCTTGTAAATACTTGGCTACCCATGCTGATATATACATATATACACACATACACACACATGCACATATATATGTGTATGTATGTGTGTGTGTGTGTGTGTGTGTGTGTGTGTGTGTGTGTGTATATATATATATATATATATACACACACACTCACACATACGACTATATATATATATGTGTGTGTGTGTGTGTGTGTGTGTGTGTGTATATATATATATATATATATATATACACACACACACACACACACACGCACACACACACACATTCACACACACCGTACATATAGATGCACATCTATAGATACACACACACACACACACACACACACACACACACACACACACACACACACACACACACACAAACACACACACACGCTCACACACACACACAAAATACCCTTGGGAACAGATTCCAATCCAATTTTATCATCAACAAGGCCCTTTGGGTCAATAGGCTAGCATTCTACTATGATAATATGAATGTACTGCAGAAGGAAAGCTAGAGGGACAGCAGCCTATCGATGGGGATTTCTGATCATAGCCACTGTTTTTCTTTAATTAATTTATGGTATTAATTCTCATTTCCAAGATATTCTTTCTCTTACACATGTTTCCCTAGTTCATAGCACCTAAAATGGATTGTGGTTACAAATAAAATAAATACACATGCTTAAGAAATTATTTTTTTTCCCACACTGCATGTCTCCATTAGACTGTACAGTCATGAGAAATGTTTCAAACCATTTTTTTCTTAGTGCAGATGCTGAATATCTGCTTCATAAATAAGTTATGTATGCATGGTTATGCATTATACATAAACGTATGCATGCTCTGATCAATGAACTGCAGGAAGATAACATTCTTAAATGGTCACTGGAAAGGTGATGATGGCAATATAATATCCCAGGATGGGCTTTGCTTCAGTTAATGCCAGTTTTGGTAAGCTCACCTCAGCCCATTCCAACACATATGCTAAAGTATTTTGGTTCTTTTTTTTTGTCAGTGGGACAAAATAGTCATTCAGTTACTGTGCTTCTCCTCACTCAAAAGTTTTTTTTCCTAAAGCTCTCCAACTGAGCAGCTGATATTTGTGGTTCCTTAGATTGTCAATTTAATATTCCCATACCAATTCCAAGTCTATTATAGGCTCATAAGTTGAGAACTTAAGTTGTATGCACTTTTTTATTTTATCTTATTTTAATTAATTAATTAATTTATTTTTGTAGCATTTTCTGTATGTTAGAATCTCCACAAAAAAAGTTTCTTAAAGATAAAATGTTGACTGAGATTATAAGAAATAACTGGATTCTAGTCATCCCCTGGTGACCTGGTGGTGAGGGCAATTTTATTAGTTTGCATGTGAATTATTCTAAGGTTGCTGTCATGATCCTTGGCTATATGTTACTAGTTCAAAGTCTTGGACCAGGAAATTAAACAATAGGCACCAACTGAAGTGAAAATGGCTTGAGAAGCTTTAACTGTGGGCAGTTTAAAATATATCCAGTTATTGAGGGGCGTGGCCAAGGATGAACACAGGATAGCAGCAGATTTCTTCAGCTCCACCAATTTCATTACACTGACAGGAATTAATTACTTAAAAATTAATTTTTGAAGTAATTTTCTTTCTAAATATATAATTCAGCAGAATGGCAGTTCTAAAACTCCAATAAACAAACAAAAAGAATGCCTTGGACCACGGTCTTCTCCTCTATAGTGTCAACACCAAAATCACAGAGCGCCAATGAAATTAACGCTTTTATTCACCAAAGAAAAATAAAATACATGCGTTTTCATCCTACATACAGGACTCAACATAGTCATACTGAGTCCTGTATGTAGGATGAAAACGCATGTATTTTATTTTTCTTTGGTGAATAAAAGCATTAATTTCATTGGCGCTCTGTGATTTTGGTGTTGACACTATAGAGGAGAAGACCGTGGTCCAAGGCGTTCTTTTTGTTTGTTTCTTTCTAAATATGTTTGTTTTATATAGTTCTTGAACTATATCTAAAAAAGAAAGGAAATCTTAATAATATTCCTGTCAGAAATAACTTTGGAAATTTTCCTGTCAGTTTATCAGTCTGAAATGAGTTCCAGTAAGACAAATTCTCAAGACTCCAGCATCAAGAAAGAACTTCAGTCTCTGATAATTATAGTCCAGCAACTTACTGCTAAGATGGATAAAATGGATACTAAAATAGACACCTTCATAGAAAAAACTACAAAACAAATAGACTTGTTACATATAGACCTGCAACAACAGAAGATCCAGATGACAGGCATAGAAGAAGCTGTGAATGACATGGAAAATAGAATACAAGAAGAGGAAATCAACATTGAGTTTCTGCTGAAACAAAATTCACATTTACAAACAAAGCTGGATGACCTGGAAAATAGATCTAGGCGCAATAACATTAGGATTTTTGGACTGCCAGAAAATATTGAAGGTAACAATATTACTTCTTTTTAACAACATGGCTCCCTAAAACTTTAGATTTACCAGAAGCATTCTCTTTTGGTATCGAAAGAGCACATAGATCTATAGCTAATACTAACTCTAACAAAAACTATCCTAGATCAGTTATAGTTAGATTTCTATCATCTTTGATAAAGAGATGGTTCTTAAATCTGCTTGGGCTAAAGCTCCTGTTAAGATTAATGAGACAACTGTGCTTTGACAATGACTATTCTTCCATGGTAATAGCTAAAAGAAAAGTTTTTCTGCCACTAATAAGGGAGCTTAAAAAAGCACAGTTTAAAACATACCTTCTGTTTCCTGCCAAGCTTAAAATCTTCCTTCCTGATGGTCCTAAAATGTTCATGACTTAGACTCTGCTTTACTGTTTATCAAAAAAATAAGATTTTGGAAAATATATAAGAAATGGAATAGGCTAGTCCTTCGTTAAAGAGACTGGCAACTGAAACTTCGTGGAAGACTTCAGAGAAGAAGAAGAGACTAAAAACAAATGATTTGTACTATGTTTTTTTTCTCTCATCATTTTATTTTATTATTAATTTTTTTAAATATTGTTCCTCCATTTCCAGAAGCAACAAATATTTTGAAAAAGATTTAATCAAAGTTATTCTCTGTGTGCAAAGAAATGTTTTGTTTCATAACTAGTCAAAATATCTGAGATTTAACGGCAAGTTGTGATTCAACTTGTTTCTCTTTCTGAAGAGGAGAAATAAGGTCAGTAATTTGATACATTTTTTTCTTTATCTTTTCTTCTTTTCTTTGTTTAAACAATGACACTCTATTTAGATTATGTAGTGGGTAAAGGGTGGGTGAGGGCAGGGAGATAAGAGTAATGAAAAAATGATTAATAGAATAATAACATATTTATTCCTTGTAAAAAGTTTATATGTTCTTCAAATGCTATTCCTAATTATACTTTCTTGATTACACTGCTTATGCTTGTTTGTAAATAATCTGTCATGCTTTAACTAATAATAATTAGAACTAAATAATAGTAAATAATATGTTTTATTTTTAACTCTATTAATATAAACAGTAAGTAATATTCTATTGTATATACTTCTTATAGCTTTCTCTTACATTTTTTTTATTTCTGCCTTACAACCTTTTGCTTTCTACTTTTTTTTCCTTTTCTTTATTAATATATAGAAATGCTTTTGATCATATAGACACAGTAAATAATAAGATTTGCATAGGAGTTGAGTTGGGACAAAAATGTTGAGTTTTGTTACTTATTAATAATTTGGGGCTTGATTTCACTTACATAGAGTCTGTAATAACCTGTAGAATGCATTGTGAAGGTTTTGTCATGTTTAGATGCATTTACACTGCTAAATGAATGTTTGTCACTAGTTTTTAATAAATTTCCCACCAAAATGTTAAGAGAGACAATCTGGGATGTGGGCTGTCTCATGCACAGTGTCCATGAGCCACTTCAAAAGCTTCAATTCTCAGAATTCTCACAGAGAAGCTGAAAGCAGCTAGTCTCACCTTTGACCTAGATATCACAATGACACATCACAGATTCAGAAGTGACACTCTACCAGGAAATAGGAATAATACAAATGCAACTATGTGAAGGAAAATGAAGTTTTAACATCTAAATGTGAGTTATTTTATATAATTACTTAAATATATATGTTATAATTCATAAAATATGTCAGTTATAATGAGTTTAAATGATACAGTTTCTTGTAGTAAGTAAATGTTTTATTTTAGAAGGCATAGAAAATGAAACATTTATTCAAGTGTTTTTGAAAATCTACTTAACAGCAGATTAATAATATGTGTTAAAAACCTATGTCCCAAAGATATACATTACTATAACTCATTTAATTCATCTGATTGACAAGCATAAATAATTTTATAACTCTATACTGGAAGGAATTGTCATGTGATATATTTTAAAGCAGTAGTATAGCATGTTTGTAAAATCTGATTACTAAAATGTGTTTGCTGTGCATTATTTTGTATAAAGCAGACAGATTTATTGAAGGGACAGCAAGTAAGATGGTGCTCAGTAAAGATACAACTCAGTGAGATCAGATATATATATATATATATATATATATATATATATATATGTGTGTGTGTGTGCGTGTATGTGTGTGTGTATGTGTGTGTGTGTGTTTGTGTTTGTATGTGTGTGTGTGTGTGTGTGTGCGTGCATATATATATATATATATATGCGTGTGTGTGTGTGTGTGTGTGTGTGTATGTGTGTGTATGTATATATGTATATAAGTGTTTCTGAGAATATGCTTAACTATGAAGTATGATTTATAACAATTTCTATGAATACAATATTTTATTCTATTGGCAATAATGAGTTTGAGTAAATGCTCATATACAAGCAAGTCAAAGTTTTTTTTGGAAGCTGTTAACTGCATTTACATGACAGAAAATAGATGCATCCTAATATTTGTAATGTCTGAATCATATTAGCCAAAGTTTTTGATTTAAATAAATGTTAGAACTTATTTTCTCTCCTCTTGATTTCTAACATCAAGATTATTTGAATGCTATTTGAATACAAGTGTTTTATATTACATGGATGTATATAGTAGTATGAACAGTTTTAAAAAAAAAAGGTTTATTTTAGTATATATGATGCTGTTTTACCAAATGTGTAGTCTTGTCTTGCTAGATAATTGAATTGAAAACTGTTAACTTCAGTTAAATATAACTAGTATTAAATTGATAAGGTGGTAGCTGAGGTACTGCTGCTTAGGGTAGGGGGTTAACTTGAGTGGTAAATACTACTCTAAGTTGGAGTTTATAACTCCAGGCTGGATGCAAGGTTTAATCCTTACATTATTTTCACTTGTTCATTGTTATTTGTATATAGTTTTGACATCCACAATATATTTTGTACATTCATTGTCACTACAAACAAAATTGAATCCTATATGAAATCCCATAAGAGATTCAATAAATACAGCTATATTTAAAGGTACACCGAAAGGAGGAGATGTAACATTACTTATCTTGTTATTTGTTATTTTGATCATAAGATTCTTAAGTTTTAAAAATGCCAAATGACATCTTTAAAAGGAATTTCTTTAAACATTAATGGATTGAATAATCCATGTAAAAGGGCAAGCCTAATAAGATACATTAATTTACATAAGGCCAACTTAGTCTTCCTGCAAGAAACCCATCTCTTGAAAAAAGATATTGATAAACTAGCCACAAACAAATATACAGTATTGGTTAGTTCAGAGCACACTCAGAAAAAAAGAGGAGTGGCTATTTTATGGAATAAAAGTATGCCCATTCCTAAAACCATTAAGTCTTATCAGGATGACAAAGGAATGTTTTGTATGGTTACAATACAAATTAATGGGAAGACTTACACTTTAATTAATGTATATTGGATACCTGGAATTGGTATTAATACAGTGAAACATCATCTTGATAAGATCATATCATTCTCTATAGGAGATATTATTTTAGCTGGTGACTTTAATTGTATACTACATGAACGTGATACTACCACTATAGGAAAGAGAAGAATTACATCTAATGCAAAACATTTAAATGATTTTGCTAATTCTTATCATTTGAATGATATTAATAATCAGATAGATTCAAAATCATTACCATACACCTTTTTTCTAACAGATACAAAACTTATTCAAAAATAGATAGGGTCTTTATTTCTAACCAGATGGTAACAGATTTAATTAATTCCAAAATCATTTCATGTCCTATATCTGATCATAATTCAATTGTTTTGAATTCATGATAAAAAATACTCATAATGTTCAGGTCAAAAGGATACCAGCATACTTAACTCAACTAAAAGACTATAAAGAATATATACTTTCAGAAGTAAAACATTTTTAGACATAAATAATACTCCTGAAGTCTCCATTGTTTATGTTTGGGATGCCTTAAAATCATATCTATATGGACAAAGTATCAGATGGTATAATAATAAAAGGAAATCTTGGGATAAGGAATTGTTAGATATTCAAAGTAAATTAGACTCTTATAAACATAATAATAAAGAAAATATTATGGACAAGAAAATTATTGAAGAAATAAACAAACTAAATGAGAAATACAAAGAAATTTTAACTCATAAAGTTAAAATAACTTTAGAGAATACAAGTTTTGTCTTATTCAATAAGCCCCAAATACTTACATAGACTTAAAAATAAAACAAAAAGGTTGAATAAACAAAACCATATCAAAGAAATCTTTTCTCTAAGGAAAAGAAGAATGTTTCTAGTATACCAGAAATACTAGATGAATTTAGAAATCACTTTCACAAAATTAACCATAATAATATTAACATGGAACCTAAAGATAAAATAAAGGAGTTTATAACCACAAATATGAATAAAAAGCTTAATAAACAACAGATTAAACTATTGGACAAGAGTATTTCATATACAGAAGTTATTACACAAATAAATAAGCTAAAATCAAACAAAGCACCGGGTAATGATGGTATTATACCAGAGATATATAAAATCCTTTCTAAAATACATATTCATTAATACATAAGGTTTTTATTTTGGCCCAAACTGAGTTAATAACCCCCCATCTTGGCAATATACATTTATTTCGCCAATTTTAAAACCTAATAAAGATCCAACTAGATGTTCTTCATATCGGCCCATCTCATTACTTAATGTTGATTATAAAATGTTTATGAGTATCTTTGCTGATAGATTGAAGACAATCATTCCCGCATTATAGATATAGATCAGACAGGCTTCATTGTAAATAGAAATACTTTTGATAATATAAGAAGAACTTTAACATTAATAGATTTTGCAAATAGGAAAAAGAAAGATTTAACACTTATTAGTCTTGATATAAGTTCAGCATTTGATTCAGTAAGTTGGGACTATCTGTTTACCTTCATGAAGTGCACAAACTTCTCAGATGCATTTGTAAATCTAATTGAACATTTATACAAAGGAACGTTGGCTTATATTAAGGTAGGAACATATGTTTCACAAAAATACCCATTCTTAAAGGTACAAAACAAGGATGTCCACTTTCTCCACTATTATTCACTTTAGTAATGGAGCCTTGGGCTAATTTGATCAGAAACAGTACTGACATAGAGGCTTTTGAAATAGATGAAAATACAACATCCAAAATTCAACTTTTTGCAGGTGATGTTCTAATTACATCAGCAGGATCTAATTCTTCTATACAGTCTCTATTTGATAACATGATGAATTTTAAAAGTATTTCTGGTTTAATATTCAATGAAGAAAAAACTAAAATACTACCTATATATACACGAAAAAATATTCTCATTAGTGATTTTACTAAATATGTACCCAATTCAGGTCAGATAACTTATTTAGGTACAATACTATCTAAAGATATTAAATCTATTATATATAATAATTATAATACCTGTTTTCTTAATATACAAAATCTTTTAATACCTGGAATAATATGTTTTTACTATGGAGGAGAGACTTACAATTATTAAAATGATAATATTCCCAAGATTTTATACTTAATACAATCAATAATACTTCCACCTACAAAAATAATTATCAAGAAACTGAACACACTAATGTTAAATTTCCTATGGGCACCTAATAGACCTAGGATTGCATTAAAGAAACATACTAATAGCTGGTCTCAAGGGGGTATTTCTTTTCCAGACTTTAATTTATATACTATCTCTTCTATTGTAAAAGTTATTACTTTATTAATAGATCAGTCATATGTCACAAAATGGAAAGATTATTGGGAGCTAATTAGTATGCACTTCATGAAAATCTCCTTAACACATAAAAATATGATTGTAACTAACTCCATGTTATGGTTACTAAAGGAATTTTGTACTTCACCTATTACACCTAAACATATGGTTTGTTACCCATTAAATATTATTATTAGTTATCGTAACTTTATATTCATGCACCCTAAGTATAGGGAATGGAATTTTATTGTATTTCCTATAATGTATACTCAGGGTATGCTTTTGTCATCTACTTCTGAAGGAACTCATTTAGCTATAGATAATGATCTAAAGTATTGGTATCAGTTGATATCTGATAATAAAGTTAAAAATCTAGATTTCTTAAAACAAGAATTTGATCTAAGAGAAACTTGCTGGTTAGAGGTTCAGACCTTTAGACAACATCTCATTAATAAAATAGATTTAATGTCTATAACTGTTAAAGAATCTATTCCAACACTGATTGATTACTTGATATTAAATTTACAACATAAAGTTTCTGATAAAGGTAAACTTTCATACATACATAAAGTTATCAGACAAGAAACTTTTACAGTGTAGATTCATACTGGAATTATTTCACTTCTATTAATGGGGACCCACCAAATCAACAAGATAAACAATATATATTGGAATCTGCTTATAGAACTACGTCTTCCATTGTCTGGAGACTTTATACATGGTAAATGTTACATAGATCTTTTTATACACCTTTGATGATGAATAAAATAAATAATAAAGATAATCTATGTAAGAGATGTAATGTAGAAATGAATGCTGACTGGGCTCATATGTTTTATGACTGTATAAAATTGAAAGAATACTGGAAGTCAATTAATGAATTTTTGCAGGCTCTTTTTACAGATAATTTCATTATTTCTAAATCTCTTATATTATTCAACACACCTGTACCTCAAAGTGTTAAAAAGGTTAAGCTTCCCTTAGTATGGTCTATTCTAGCAGTGGCTAGGAAAATAATAACTAGAAATTGGATTTCAGATACACCTCCTTCGTTCAATGAATTTACAAATGTTATGAATATTGTGTGCCATATGGAAATAAACACAATTAGGACTAGAACAAATAGAAAAACATCTTATTTTATTGTATGGGATAATTTACAAAATTTGTTAAAAAAATTTTAATTTCAATAGCATGGTATTTTAGTTTAATTAATTGATCTGATTGTAGTGGATGTCTTTGTAAATACTTTAGTTGTTTTGTTGAATATTATAATAATACCTATTTTTAATTACTTGTATAAAATTGTTATGATATTTTCTTATATGTTAAAACAATAAACCTGTTTTGAAAAAAATATATATCCAGTTATTAATGCTTTTATTTCTTTGAATTTCTTAAGTAAGGTGTAATGTACTCTCACAACATACTGCTTGTAGGACTTGGCTGGCTGCACCCTGTTGTAAAACAATAATATTTTGAGGTTTTTTTTTTTTGATTGGTTGGGAGTATTCTTTTGGAAGAGATCGGGTAATTTTTCCACCCAGTTCTGGTATTTGTGGAGCTTTTATGGATTTCATTTCAGTTGAGAACTCAGTCACAGTGGGAGGGGAGGTTAATGCTATTCTTTTTAAAATTTTTGGAGTATTTACCTTTTGTAGCAAAGCTTGTTTATAAATTAGGCTTCATAAAAACCTTCTGAACTTGGGACCACTTCAAGTAAGTGTTAGAGATAATGCATATGTTTGTTTGATGAGTTAGTGGGCACATATTTGTAGAAAGAATCTAGAAAAGCAATCAGCTAAGTAAAAGAAGGTGGCTGAGACATGCTTATAGAAAAAGCTGATGGATATTACTGGTAAGTGTACATTTTTTAGGTTTGGGGATTCTTATTCAGGCTATAATAAATAATATCTTGTATAAGTAACTGTTGAAGGAGTAAATAAGGGGGAACTGTGCATTTATTGTATTTTTTTCCTACAATGTTTTATACTTTATGTGGGGTAATTTTTTGTAGTACATATTTAATTTTTTACAGGTTGTCAGATTTTACTGCATTTTCTGTGAACATTTATTGTAGCAGGTTATCAGATTTTATGGGTTTATATCACAACATCAAATCATCATAATTTTGAATCACGTTACATCGAACTGGTTACATCATACCGGTAGAATATTGAAAGGCTGTCAATGTCAGTTTCCAACGTGGACATGATACATTAAGGGTGTAAGCAGGGGGCAAGCCCTCTGCACCCCCATGTGGGTGCTGCTCCCCCCACACCCCCCACTACTTAAATATATCAACTCTGAGATCGCAGTACAGTGTAGGAAACAAAAATCTTCCATTTTTGCACTGTAGTGCACTGAAGTGCGATCTCCGAAGTGGTATATTTAAGTGGCAAGGGGTGTGGGGAGTTCAGGGGGTCTTGCCCCCTGCATGGAGAAATTCATTTTTAATATACACTCCACATGTTGCTGCCTTTTTCCGTTTTGATGTTTTCCGTTTTGATGTATTCAATTCGATGTAATGTGACTCGAAAGTTTGATGATTCAATGTTGTGATATAAACCCAGATTTTAGTGCATTTTCTGTGAACATTTATTGCAGCTAGTTGTCAGATTTGAGTGTGTTTTCTGTGAACATTTATTGCAGCAGGTTGTCATTTAGTGTGTTTTCTGTGAACATTTATTGCAGCAGGTGAGTGAGGTTTTTCAACCTTTTAAAACTGTTTTACTTTGAGTCTGTTTGTTGTGGAACTTCTATAGACTTCAGCTCAGTTAAGAACTCAGTCACAGTGGTAGGGGAGTATAATGCAATCTTTTTAAAATTTTGGTGTGTTTACCTTTTGCAGCAAAGCTTATTTATCTTGTAAATTTCTCCAAATGTTTAATATTCATGAATGTATAAGAATCTCCTGGACTTTGCTTATTACTGTATTTGCTGTGTAGAATAATTGTTCATGTTCGTTATATGCACTTGTATTTTTTGAGCTTTTCTTCTTGGGCTTCCACTGAAAGTGGGCTCTTAATGCCCCTTTGGACTATCCTGGTAAACAAATGCCAATAAATAAATGCATGCATATATACATACATACTATGTTAGGATGGGTACTTTCTTTCTGAGAGGTTGGATTTGTCTTCACCTTCATGCTTATTTAGCATATACTCCTTCTGTTTCACTTTTGATGAAGATTAGATAAGCATTTGTGTAGCTAAATAAGATTTTATTTGTGTTTGTATCTCTGTGTTATCTGTGTTTGCATATATGTTGATCTGTTAGGGCTGCCCCCGAATCTCTGTTGATGAATTTTAGCTGATTGTGATACTGCATATAATATTAAGGTTTTTAAAATATAATATCATATTTTAAAGGGAGAGTGTCAGAGATTATGTTTAGAAAATATTTTTTGTATCAGTCTTCTAAAAATAATATATATATTTTGTAAACGAGTAAAAGCAACCAAATACCAATAAAAAGAAAGCCACTGAGGTAAATCAAAAGTCAGTTCCTCCAAATAGCGTACAAAGTATTTTATTTGACCGCTTTCGTAAAAAACTTCTTCAGAATGAAAAAACACTGTTCAAACCACATTTAAATACAGCAATCAATTAATTAATACTAATTAATACTAATTAAACTAATAAGAACCAAGTATTGTAACCATTACTAAAAACAATGATTTTTAAAAAAAGAAAGAAACCACTTTCTTTTTGTCAGTAACATGTAACTTGCGATGTTTTAAAAAACATTTTACATTGATACATTCATTTAACCCCGGTGGCCTATCAGATTTTAATTTTATTTGCCAGGTTGCTTCCCTTTGTTCTAAATAGTTCTTAAGATCACCTCCCCTAGGATCCACAGGACAAACTTCTAAAATGGTGAATAAAAATTTTTTGTAAGAAATACAATCAATAGAATGTTTATATAAGGCGTTAGTCATGTCTTTACGTCTAATAGCATAGTTGTGTTCCTTGATACGTGTGCTGAGTTTCCTGGTAGTCATGCCAACGTAAAACGCAGGACATCCAGAACAAAAAGAAATGTACACCACGTTGGTAGTATTACAATTGACTAAACCAGGTACTTCCCTGACGACCACTCTATGGTGGATGATACAGTCAATGTTGTCACTACCGACAGCACAAGGGGTAATTTGCCATCTGATTCAGGACCTGCTGCTGTTTCAAAAAGAAATCAGGGAAACCACCTTAAGAAGACTGTTTTTACGCGCAGCCGGACTTTTTTGGGGTCAACGTCCTCAGGGGAGGAAGCATGAACAGAGACTTGGACTTATTCAATGTTGTAAATTTAACAGACTCTGTTTGTTTATTGGTTATTGTGTGGTGCCATGACTGAGGCAGGAGACGATCCATTGATGAATGTTACCATTCATCCTACACCTACCAGCGGTGATAGTAATTTGAACAGTTTAAACAATTTGCTTGTTTCCACTTTGATCGATATCAAAAGTTCTCTGAAGTATCTTGTTGAAAACGCTACTAAAAAATCTTGTAAGCCTATTAATCATGGTTCCAGCTCGCCAGCGGATTTCTATGAGGAAATGGACACCGTAATCGATTTGGGCGGTATCGTAGATGCTGAAGCGGCCAGTGATGACGTCGCTCTTCGTAGTGATGGTATGCATTTACACGCCAACAATTCAGACGGATCAACCATAGACGAACTGCTCTTTTTGTCCGAAAATCCTTTTGGAGGTAACATACTACATCAGAAAGAAATACATGAAGACTTTTTTGGGGCACAACAAGAACATTTACTGCGTCTTCTAAAAAGGTATAGGTCCATTAACATCGAGAACTGTTATTTTATGCGATGCATAGAGTTAAACATTATACCGAAGGGTCTAATGTTTTTTAAGTGTCCTAATGGTGTAAATATTAACAGCCCGTTCTTTCAACATTTAGTGAATTTTTTCACTGAGTCTGGGATTTGTTTTTTGAGGTTGTTAATCGACAATAACAAACAAAAGCTGATTGATTTGAAAAAGGAAATTGTTGATTTAGAACAACGTTTAAAGACTGCTGTGTCTTTACAAAAGTTTGACACTTTAATGCATCAATTTTCTAGTGAATTAGAGAAACACTCAAAAGAAATAACTGTTCGTAAACAGCAAAAAATATCCCGTGATTTATCTTCGTTTAAAAGTAGGACTGCCTTTAACCATTTTGTTAACAATACAAAAAATTCAGTTTTAAAGGACAAACATGGTTCTACTTTTGTTTCTAACAAGAAACCTTATAATTTTGGCACAGGTTCTACTGTCATTGGGAACCAAACTGTAACTTTTAGAGATAGGTTATTGAATGGGTCTAATGCACGGACTTCTAACGGAAGTAGTTTGATTTGTAATTCCGATACCTGTGTTACTACTTCTGTCAACAACAACGCAGGAAAATTAGTCATTAATAATGATATCCCTGACGACCACACTATGGTGGATGATACAGTCAATGTTGTCACTACCGACAGCACAAGGGGTAATTTGCCATCTGATTCAGGACCTGCTGCTGTTTCAAAAAGAAATCAGGGAAACCACCTTAAGAAGACTGTTTTTACGCCAAGCCGGACTTTTTAGTCAACGTCCTCAGGGAGGAAGCATGAACAGAGACTTGGACTTATTCAATGTTGTAAATTTAACAGACTATGTTTTTTCTGAAGTTCAATTAAAGGTTTTAAAGTTAGGTTTGAATTTTGTACCTTTGCATCGAGGTAATTACTGTAAAACAGTTGTAGATATTATGAAATTTACAAGAAGGTTAAATTTGACCTATCTGTTTAATAACATAAATCAAAATGATAAATGTCTTGTAAAACCTTCTACCTATAATCCTACTTTACATCAGACCCTAAGAATATTTCAAGAGCAATGTATTCAAGATGTTAATAATCATCTTAATAGGAAGAACATACATATGGATTATAATTTGACACTCATTGAAAGAACAGCCTTATTTGATTTACAAAAATTGACTGAAAGAATAAGATTTATGATAAAGGGGGAAAAAAGGTCAAAATTTTTTAAATTTTTAAAAAATGACAAAAAAGGAAAAATACAAAAAAAAATTTTTTTTATTTTTTTAGAAAACTTTTTTTAAATACTAAAACACACGCATTACGACACATCTCTTAAATACTAAAACACACACGCACAGCTGTTAAATACTAAAACACACACGCACACACCTACCCCTCCCTTCTACATTCATCTGGCGTGTCCACAGGCAAACGTCCTCTGCAATTCAAATCCCCGGTAGGCGCGCAAAAGACAAAAGACGTAAACCAATGATCACACAGACACAGAAGACGAAAACAGGTTGCAAAGACCTGTTGTGTCTATGCAACTGGAAAGGATGCAAAGGGCATTCTTAAAGGGGAACGCCGTTTAAAAAAAAAAAAGTTTTTTAATTAAAATAAAATTAAATTCTCAGCCAGCCAGTTCCAGGGGGGTGCAAGTGCACCCCCTTGCACCTGCCTGCGGGCACCCTTGACATACACGTATGCATGCTCTGATCAATGAACTGCAGGAAGATAACATTCTTAAATGGTCAATGGAAAGGTGATGATGGCAAAATAATATCCCAGGATGGGCTTTGCTTCAGTTAATGCCAGTTTTGATAAGCTCACCTCAGCCCATTCCAACACATATGCTAAAGTATTTTGGTTCTTTTTTTTGTCAGTGGGACAAAATAGTCATTCAATTACTGTGCTTCTCCTCACTCAAAAGTTTTTTTCCTAAAGCTCTCCAACTGAGCAGCTAATATTTGTGGTTCCTTAGATTGTCAATTTAATATTCCCATACCAATTCCAAGTCTATTACAGGCTCATAAGTTGAGAACTTAAAGATGTATGCACTTTTTTATTTTATCTTATTTTAATTAATTAATTAATTGATTTTTGTAGCATTTTCTGTATGTTAGAATCTCCACAAAAAAAGTTTCTTAAAGATAAAATGTTGACTGAGATTATAAGAAATAACTGGATTCTAGTCATCCCCTGGTGACCTGGTGGTGAGGGCAATTTTATTAGTTTGCATGTGAATTATTCTAAGGTTGCTGTCATGATCCTTGGCTATATGTTACTAGTTCAAAGTCTTGGACCAGGAAATTAAACAATAGGCACCAACTGAAGTGAAAATGGCTTGAGAAGCTTTAACTGTGGGCAGTTTAAAATATATCCAGTTATTAATGCTTTTATTTCTTTGAATTTCTTAAGTAAGGTGTAATGTACTCTCACAACATACTGCTTGTAGGACTTGGCTGGCTGCACCCTGTTGTAAAACAATAATATTTTGAGGTTTTCTTTTTTGATTGGTTGGGAGTATTCTTTTGGAAGAGATCGGGTAATTTTTCCACCCAGTTCTGGTATTTGTGGAGCTTTTATGGATTTCATTTCAGTTGAGAACTCAGTCACAGTGGGAGGGAAGGTTGATGCTATTCTTTTTAAAATTTTTGGAGTATTTACGTTTTGTAGCAAAGCTTGTTTATAAATTAGGCTTCATAAAAACCTTCTGAACTTGGGACCACTTGAAGTAAGTGTTAGAGATAATGCGTATGTTTGTTTGATGAGTTACTGGGCACATATTTGTAGAAAGAATCTAGAAAAGCAATCAGCTAAGTAAAAGAAGGTGGCTGAGACATGCTTATAGAAAAAGCTGATGGATATTACTGGTAAGTGTACATTTTTTATGTTTGGGGATTCTTATTCAGGCTATAATAAATAATATCTTGTATAAGTAACTGTTGAAGGAGTAAATAAGGGGGAACTGTGCATTTATTGTATTTTTTTCCTACAATGTTTTATACTTTATGTGGGGTATTTTTTTGTAGTACATATTTAATTTTTTACAGGTTGTCAGATTTTACTGCATTTTCTGTGAACATTTATTGTAGCAGGTTATCAGATTTTACGGGTTTATATCACAACATCAAATCATCATAATTTTGAATTACGTTACATCGAACTGGTTACATCAAACCGGTAGAACATTGAAAGGCTGTCAATGTCGGTTTCCAATGTGGACATGATACATTAAGGGTGTAAGCAGGGGGCAAGCCCCCCTGCACCCCCATGTGGGTGCTGCTCCCCCCACACTCCCCACTACTTAAATATATCAACTCCGAGATCGCAGTACAGTGTAGGAAACAAAAATCTTCCATTTCTGCACTGTAGTGCACTGAAGTGCGATCTCCGAAGTGGTATATTTAAGTGGCCAGGGGTGTGGGGAGTGCAGGGGGTCTTGCCCCCTGCATGGAGAAATTCATTTTTAATATACACTCCACATGTTGCTGCTTTTTTCCATTTTGATGTTTTCCGTTTTGATGTATTCAATTCAATGTAATATGACTCGAAATTTTGATGATTCAATGTTGTGATATAAACCCAGATTTTAGTGCATTTTCTGTGAACATTTATTGCAGCAGGTTGTCAGATTTGAGTGTGTTTTCTGTGAACATTTATTGCAGCAGGTTGTCAGATTTTAGTGTGTTTTCTGTGAACATTTATTGCAGCAGGTGAGTGAGGTTTTTCAACCTTTTAAAACTGTTTTACTTTGAGTATGTTTGTTGTGGAACTTCTATAGACTTCAGCTCAGTTAAGAACTCAGTCACAGTGGTAGGGGAGTATAATGCAATCTTTTTAAAATTTTGGTGTGTTTACCTTTTGCAGCAAAGCTTATTTATCTTGTAAATTTCTCCAAATGTTTAATATTCATGTATGTATAAGAATCTCTTGGACTTTGCTTATTACTGTATTTGCTGTGTAGAATTTAACTAATTGTTCATGTTCGTTATATGCACTTGTATTTTTTGAGCTTTTCTTCCTGGGCTTCCACTGAAAGTGGGCTCTTAATGCCCCTTTGGACTATCCTGGTAAACAAATGCCAATAAATAAATGCATGCATATATACATACATACTATGTTAGGATGGGTACTTTCTCTCTGAAAGGTTGGATTTGTCTTCACCTTCATGCTTATTTAGCATATACTCCCTTCTGTTTCACTTTTGATGAAGATTAGATAAGCATTTGTGTAGCTAAATAAGATTTTATTTGTGTATGTATCTCTGTGTTATCTGTGTTTGCATATGTGTTGATCTGTTAGGGCTGCCCCCGAATCTCTGTTGATGAATTTTAGCTGATTGTGATATTGCATATAATATTAAGGTTTTTAAAATATAATATCATATTTTAAAGGGAGAGTGTCAGAGATTATGTTTAGAAAATATTTTTTGTATCAGTCTTCTAAAAATAATATATATATTTTGCCTGTTTTATTTTTTTGATAGTATTCATAGGAATTTCAAGGCAATTGAGTCTTGTGACCATTTATGATTTGCCAGTACTCACCCTTTGGCCATACCTCATTTTTAAGAGGGATAGGATTGTCAAGCCTGAAATTAATATGTTGGTGCTCATCTAATAATCTAAGTCCAGTCTGAAGACTGATAGTGTATGACTCTGCTTAATCTACAGGAGCAGCATGTTTCAGAGGTGGAAGGGGTGGTGCGTGATGGAGCTTGTCTCTCAGTCACAGTTTATTTATCTGTTGGTGAAGATTTAGGTCACAGTTCTTTTATTTGTGAAACTATCCGACTTGAAGAGATTCTGGGGATATAGGACAATTGGCTCCCTAATGGCATGTAAGGCATGCATAGAGCCCCTTCAAGGGTCTATACAACAAAAAATAAAGAGATAGTACTCCCAGTCTCTCTGTCATAGAAACTTGTTTTAACACACACACACACACACACACACACATATATATATATATATATATATATATATATATATATATATATATATATATGGGTCTACTTCAGAAGACTGACAAACCAAAAGAGTGAATCTCAAATGACTGAAAATTCAAAATACTGAACACATTTTAATGCAGGGGCTGTGCCCCCTACACCCCCTGCTAACTATGTATACCAAGTCCAAGATCGCACAACAGTGGAGAAGGGGCAGATTCCACCATTCAGTGTTTTGAGTTTTCAGTCTTTTGGCGTTCAGTCTTTTCATTTTTCAGAATTCTGAAGTAAACCCTATATTTATATAAACTTTTAATTTTTGTGGATCTTTACTCTGCATACATTTGGTAACTAGTGAGAGTGGGCTTATAAATTAGGATCAGTTGTTTTGGTATAAGGGTGTTATGAGTTTGGGTGCTGTTTGGCAAGTATTAAAGGTAATTGTTATGTTTTGTTGCTTGGGTAGTGAGTAGTCTTTCTGTGGTGCTCATCTGGAAAACAATCATCTCTGTAGATGAAGATTTTTCATCAATGACCTTGTGAACCATACTTATACCTCAACAGATGCTAGACATTGTGTGACGTAAGTGTACATTTTTATGTCTGGCAGGTTATCACTCAAACTAAGTTAACTGTCATTTGTTTTGATGAAGGTAATTGTTGGTAGAACAAATACATAGCAATTATGCATGTAGTGTATTTTTAATGCCATATTTTAAGCTTTTAGTGATGTAATGTTTACTGGTCTAGGTTTCTTTTTTACAGGTTGCTTGTTTTTTCTGCATTTAGTGTGACAGGTTATTTCAGTATGTGAGTGAGATTTCTCCCCATTTTTAAATGAATTTTTCCAAGATATCTATAAATCTACACTAGAGACTGATGTGTTATGGGTAGTGATAGGTGTTTCATGATCTCTTCACTTAGTTTGTCTAGGAATTATTCACTTTATTATGGATATTCCCTGTATTTACAGGGAGTCCACTGCATGTCTGCACTTTATTTTTACTTTACTGGTGCAGTGTTTCTGCCTCTGGCCTACACTAAAGTTAGATTGGTTGATCTAGAAGACATTCAGTGCAGGCTGTCCTTCTGCCCTGTCATCATATTGATTGGTTTCAGTCCCTTAACCTATGTAGATTGTAGTCCTTCATTTGTGATCATTTCCTGCCTGCCTTTGTGGTGCATAACTTTCAGTTATACAAATTAATTGTACATAGCATTGACTGCAACTATGAACTAGGGGCTACACAGCTGTGCTTCATACCATCATATTATTCAAGTTCATATAAGCATAACCTAACCCAGTGATGGTGAATCTTTGACACATGTCAAAGGTGAGATATGCCACTATGTTTTGGGAGATATGCCAGTGATCACCAACACCCGAGTTGCCAAAAATACTGTTTTTGCATTTGTGGCTCATGTGAAGTGCATTGAATTATTTTGTGCCAGGAGCTTTTGACACGCCAAACCAAAAAGGTTCGCTATCACTGAATCCTAACCCATATGCGCCAGGCTTTTGGTTCTTGTAGTTGGATTAGATGGTCATTCAAACAAATGTGTTTCCTGATGTCAAATTCAGTTTGTGCAACTTGCCACCTGGCCAGCTGATATTTATGGTTCATTATATTTCACTGTAATTATTTTTCGTACTTGTCCATGCCTGTTTTAGGCCCATAAACTGGGCAATTAAATCAATCCCCATAGTGCCTTTTTTTAGGCCATGCCAAGTTGTTAAGCCAGCCAGCATAACAAAAATCACTCATGACTTCCCAAAAGTATTGCTGCTCAATGCTAGGAATTTAAATAAAGAACTGCAGTCCTTGGAAGCATTCCTCACCATGGAGAGCGCAGACATATGTGCAGCCACAGAAACATGCTTCATTACCATAGAAAGCACCCTGGGTATCAAAGGCTACAATGCCTTTCATACATTTTGATCCTCCCTCAGCTCAGGATAAAATAAAGGGAGGAGGAGTCTCAGTGTTCACAAAGGAGAAGTACACTGCTAGACTGGTCCAACAAAATGACTCACCTGACCTGCTCCATGTCCAACTAACCATAGGTGCAACCCCTTATCATATCCTTGCTAGCTACAGATCCCCTAACATGAGTATGGAAAACCACCTCCCTAAACCTAATGGAATCTCTTAACATTTAGCCTAACACCATACTTATGGGTGACTTCAACTACCCCTCCAAAAACTGGGAGACTTGTACATCCCATAATTTACTTGCTCAGAGTTTTTTTGACTTTGTTGATGCAAACTCCCTGGAGCAACTAGTTAGCTCCCCAACTACAGGTACAAATATCATATACCTAGTACTGATGAACATGGGGGGGGGGGGTGCTGCTCTCTCCCTTGCATTAACTCCTCCCTGCTGAGATCTGACCACAAAATGATCGCCTTTAGTATTAAAACTAACTTAGAAACCTCATCAAACTACAAACCTGTTAAGAACCTTTTTAAGGCCAAATACTTCAGACTAAGTGAGAGCTTATTAAACTTCCAAGCTCCGCCAAACCTGGATGCCACTGAGGCCTACTCTGAGCTGCACACAAAAGCACTGTGTAACCACATTCATAGCTGCATAGAGAAGGCAGTATCTGTCCAAGTAAAACCTATGATTACTGGCAAAAATGAACCACCCTGGTGGACCTCTAGCATAAACAGGAAGAAAGAACAGACAAAACAGTGCAAAAAGCCACTCTCCTTTCTAAACAAGTAAGTTGGAGAGCTGGTCAAATCTGCCAAAGCAACCTATGAGGCAAAGATAGCCTCCTAGGTTGATAACCATAAGGCTTCTTTTTAATTATTTTCAATCTGGTGGACATCTCTGAGAAAGTCACCAGGGCCATGGATCCTTTGAGAATGTTTGGGTGTGTAAATATTTTTATTTACTTATTCATCTACTTACTTATCTACTTAATTACATTTTTGTTAGGTTCATACTTTCTTTGATGGGGGTACAAACCTTCTGAAAACTGGTATACAATTCCCAAAACAGTACATACAGCTTATCCAGACATTACCAAAGTTTTTGGCACACACCCCCACTCAGGGATCATATATAAACTTACTGAGTTAGGCATAAACCTCTACATCATCAGATGGATAGCAAGCTGGCTCACTGACAGGACACGTTGTTCAGATAGGTGAATCCACCTCTGATAAGGAACCTGTTATTAATGGGGTCCCACAGGGGTCAGTGTTGGGACCCCTCCTGTTTGGCAAATACTTCACTGAAGTCAAAGCCACTGTTTGGGGCCTCTGGCTCACCAATTTCACCAATAACGTTAAGCTGGGTGCAATCACTGAATCCCCAAACAATGTTAACATCCTACAAATAGGTCTACAAATGTCAAATGACTGGTGTCAAAACCATGGTCTTTGATAAAATGCCAAAAAAATGCATAATCATGCCCTTTGGTAAATCAAAGATCCCTGCAAATTATAATATTGAGAGCACACCCCTAAATGTAGACCTAGTGGTGAGATACCTAGGAACACAGATAGACAGTAACCTAAACTTTGGCCACCAGATAGCTACGGTAGTGAGGAATGCCTTCTGTGTGTTCAACTTATAAGTAAAGGCATGGCATCAATCTCAAAGGAAGTCATAATTTATTTATTTTATTTTATTTATTTTATTTTATATTTGTTGACTGGGATAGTCCTACTGGATACATGTCTGTTTTCAGTGGGAGGCCCGGGGAGAAAAGCTACAAAGTTAGTTACATAGGCAGACTTAGCATAGTAAAAATTAAACACCATTTACAGACTCTAAAAGTTATACAAGCTCAAACTTAATATGGGTTAACAGTTAAAAACACAAATGAGTTCTATTAAAAGTAGTATTGGTACACATGTAAGACTAATTATTTAGTCAGGCTTGGAGCAAGGACACATCCACTGAGACTTGAAATACTGCTTAAGAGTTTCCTTGAATTGAGATAGGGTAGTTTCTAGGGTAATGCTAACAGGTAGTGAGTTCCAAGTTTTGCCAACAGAGTTGGCGAACAGGAATCACTGGCTAAATTGTTGGATTTGATAGTTTGTACTACCAGTCTATCAGATGAGCCAAGTGGTCTGAGGTTGGAGTGGGGATAGATAATGTTTTTCAGTGCCGGTGTATTTTTAGGTTGATTAAGTACTTTATGAGCCACAATGATTTGGTTATACTGAATCTGCCTGGGTAGTTCAAGCCATCCAAGATTTTTTAGGTTTTTACAGTGATGAGTTCTGCAAGGCAGACCAGTGGCCTGCCATTGTAATGCCATTGTACTCGGCCCTTATCAGGCTCATAATTGAGTACATTGCTCCCTTCTGCATATACCTAACCAGGCACTCACACAAATTGGAGCAGGCCCAGAGGTTTCTCACTTAAAAAATACAAAGCATAAGACACATGTTTTATGCAGACTGACAAAAGGCCCTATCCCTTTACTTCATCTCATATAATTTATTGAGAGGTGACTTATGCCTGACCTACAAGGCATTCTCTGATCCAGCCCTTATGAAAATGTTACATATTTGCAAGAAAAATAAGGGCTGCACATTCCATGGACCTGAACCTTATTTGGGACTGTAACAGAACTTTCTGGAGAAACAGATTCATATCCCAAAGGCTACCTCGTCTATGGAACAGACTTTTCATCTTTGTAAAAAACAAGCCCGTTCCTTACTCCCTCGAAAAAGAATTTGGATAAATGGATGGGGAACTGTAAATTCACTCTCATGTCCCTTATGGACAGAGAAAGTCTGTAAAATGACTCAGGGCTCCAACACCCAAAGACCCAACACCCTGATACTACCCCCTCCCATATCTGGTGAATTAAGATATTGTATTGCCACATCCTGGGTATTATTTGCTTGGCTTGTAAAGGCTCTTGTGCAATTAGCTTAGTAACCACCCATGAACCTATATATCTACACACACACACACACACACACACACACACACACACACACACACACACACACACACACACACACCACACACACTTGAATGTGGGTACATCCAGATAAATGGCATGCATGTCACTGCATACAGATTTTACAATTATATTGTGCAGGTGTTGGAATTTTGGAATTTGACTTTTTTAAAATAAGTAAATTTATAATGGTTTATAGCTACACACATATATACATGTGTGTGTGTGTGTGTGTGTGTGTGTGTGTGTGTGTGTGTGTGTGTGCGTGTGTATATATATATATATATATATCTATATATATCAAATATGGATCTCCATTAGCGGAATCCCAGAATACTGACTCCCGATAATTGGAATCTGGCCCCTGGTGTAAGCCTGTTTATAGACAGGCCTTAGACTAAAAAGTCACTTACAATAAGAGCAAGCGGGTTACATTGAAAGCAACTGTTTTGAAATCTGACCCACAGTTTTTATTTTTTCCTTTGAGAATGCTTGGGTTTGTAAATATTTTTATTTACTTGTTCATCTACTTACCTACTTAATTACTTGTTTTTGTCAGGTTCACACTTTCTTTGATGGGGGTGCAAACCTTCTGAAAACTGGTATACAATTCCCAAAACCATGGCTATACCCCTGTATATAAATTCATGTCTGTTCAACAAGCTGTTACATCATGCTGTGACAGGCTTCTCCTTTGGAAGGAACATGGATACACTTACTGGTCCTGTGGTTCTTCTCCTCATGTATCTAAAAGGGAAAAAAATAAGTAAATAGAGAGCCCTTGCCTGTACTGTAGACTCCTGCAGACATTTGTGGGTGACACTGCAGTAGCCATAGCTTGTTACTCAGACCACTGACTAGTTTCACCAGGACCTTTTAGTATAGTTATTTTTGGCACCATGGACCAGGGGAAAGCCATACCTTCTGTGGCTGTTGCATGGTCCATACTGGGTATGGGAGAAACATCACCTTTGGGCATGGAAGTTTCTCCTGGAGGTTTTTCACAGGGTGGCCAAGGTAAAAGATCTGTTTTCTGGTTTTAGTGTCATCCATTCAGTTGGTCTCCTCTTAGGATTGCCCCTAGGAAAAAAAAAAGTTGAACATATTTCACCTAAAGACTGTGGGAATGTTAACAAAAATGAATTACTTAGCTTGCAGCCTTTGAAATCGTGAGGATGTTTTATCAGAGAATTCTGATAATGACAAGGACAGGGCTTCTCCCATGTCTTCCTCACAAGCACATGACTCTGGTTATAAGGAGATTGTTTCCTAAGTTTCTGCTACAGATCTTACTCAAATTCCTCTCCAAAGAAGTAATTTGCATATAAGGCCGACTAGTAAACAGGTGATACTTTTTTGGGATCTTTACTTTGTACTGGAAAGTTAATTCTGTATACATTTGAACCAACTCTTCTGGCTGTTTTTGGTTCATTACTGGTAGACTGTTTTGCTTATTGCTGTGACATCTACAACAGATTATCTCAGTTGAAAGCGCAGTACTTTTTGTTCCTTTTCCTGCCACATTCTGATTATTCCCCCTCCATCAGCAGTAATACTTCCTGTACTATTCACCTTTGGACATCTCCCATAATAGTTGTGCCCTTTTCCCATGTACCAACAGTAGGACTCATCATCACTGCAACAAACCAAAAGAGACATATATGTAAAAAGCACCTCATGAGCAGTTACATTAGCAAATGAACAGCACTGCTCCAGACAACACAATAAAAGAGAAATCACCGTAAATATTTTGCCAAAGCCAACTTCACGCTTTTTAAGACAGAAGTGTCAAACTTCACGACAGCTTCCAGACGGACAATAAAGGTACGACTGCTGAATCTTACACAAATGCACTTTATAAGCCCTTACTCGAGTGCATTATAGAGTTTGTCTATGGCAAGGGACCACCAGATTGGCTTCTGTTTTTTGGAGGAGAGAATTTGAAGCTGCTCCTCCAACTGAAGGTGGCAAGGGTGCTGCTGTGATTGACATGTAGCGGACGTTTGTGTCAGAGGTGAGGGATATGTTGGGATATGAATCTATCATGTCAATGTGTCTTATTTATCTGCTGATGAAAGTTTAGTACCATTACTTCTGTGATGGAATAAGAGATCAAATAGGCTTGGATCTTTTATAGCACAAAAGATTATACTTATATCTCCATGGTAGATAGTGTAAGAGCAGTGGCGACTGGTGACTTTAAATCAAAGGGGGGCTGCAGGAGACAGCTGAATGGGTGGGGTCAATGGGAAGAGGTGCAGCCAACTAGAAAGGGGAAGAGCTATGTTCAAAACCACAAAAACTAACTAAATACGCTGCCCTGAGTGCCAAAACATCATTATGAGAGTCCAATCAAGACAAAATGAAGTGTAGAAGAATAAAAATATTTCAATGCATTGGCTGCATGACAGCTTACTTAATATCTAGATGGAAACAAAAAGGTTGTGAGGCATGAAAAAATTAATTACTTTTTAAATACATTACTGGAATGCCAGTTAAAATCAAGTATAAGAAAAACAAGCAGCACTCAACTCAAACCACTTCTTGCACTGCAGTTCTAATTATAATTGATATTCAGCTTTATTAAAGTACTAAGTAACACGCTGAAAGTAGAAATCTCTGTGATGCCCCCACTTGTAAAAATGTTTCTTATCCTAAAAAAGACCAGCTGCCTGACAACTATCTACTTGTTTCATGGGGAAAACATGATCAAAGTAAAAAATGAAAAGCGAACAAGAAACAAGCTCAAGATACATTGCTTAAAGGATTACTGTACAGGTTATGGACCACATGACTGGCATTCTGTTTAGTTTACGAGTAAAGTCTGTAGAGATGACTGGAAGTCTCCAACAAGTGTAATGAGCTTCTTAAAATAATGTAATCCTGTCCTTTATTACAAATACTGTAATATGCATTTCAATACCCAAGGCTTATACATTATCTAGTTAAGTATTCTCTACATGGCAACAACAGAAAGGGTTTCAATGTTGGCAATTCTTTAACAGTATGCTTGTTAAAGCTTACTTGTATCTTACGATCTCAGACAAGCTTACCTGATGGTCATTAAAGCACTGCTACTTAAACATAGAGCAACAGGGAGTTTGAGTTGTTGTTGTGTCTTTCGGCTTTTCCCTGTTAGGGGTCGCCACAGGTGAACTTCAGTCTGCTAATGATTGGCAGTAGATTTTTTATGTGCCGAGTTGCCAGCCCTGATGCAAAACCTTCAACAAAGGTACGCCCATTCACACATGTCTCCACACAGAAGATGCTCTAGCTGAGAATCGAACAGGACAACGTCTTACTGTGAGGCGACAACACTACCGCACACCACCACCGCACTTTGAGTAATAAGCATAAATCAACAGTACAAAAGTATGACAGAAACCAGACCATTCTGCAAATCAAGGACAGATGAAAAGCCACTGTAGTACTTGTGTCTACCTTGGATGGGGGGGATACTCTACACATTTACACTGCATAACTATTCCTTGCCTTGCTTCTACACATCCAGAGTCACTACATGGGGGAGTGGGTTGCAACAAGTATGTCACAATTTGAAATGGCTCTGGCTGACTGTGATGGCCCTGACACATTTGTCATACCTCTCAACCTTAGAGCAAGAAATCTGGACTAAGCCATACACAGAAGTTGGACAAAGGCCCAAAAATAAGGACAATTTTTAAATATTGCTCTTATAAACTTAGAAAGATAATAGAATAGGTCGTGCATTAGTATGAATTTTCTGAAGGGTATGAAACTCAAATGTCTGTCATTATTTTCTAACTTCAGTCTTTAATGATTTGTCACTAATTTGCCAAGCCCCCCCCCCCCCACAATTTTATGAAAAATTGACCAAAAATGTGATTCAAAAATATAAAATAGCCACACAATACAGCTGGGAGCCTGTCAAAGAAGGGACACTTTAATATTAGTACTGCTAACTTGAGCAGCTGACAAAATAAAAGAATCTACATGCATTTCTGAAATAAAAATAATCTATAACTGATTATTACAGTTATTTCTTAATTGTAAACCCTCCATGTTTTCTTCCAAAATTGCTATTTTGCGGAGGGATTATTAGGGGGAAGAGCAACATTTTGAGCCAAAATCGGGGACAGTTGAGAGGTTTGGCTATGCCTAATTCTATAAATCAATTTATTTGCATGTACCTCTCAACCTGTTAATGCAATAAATCTGGACAAGGCCAAATATATTGGGGGAACATATAAACAGTACTAAAAATTGTTCTTGTATAAACTGACACAGTTGATTGAACAACAGGTCTTACTTTAGCATGCATGTTTCTGAAGGTTATGAAGTCTGAAACTCAGTGTGTCATTAGTTAGTGACTTAATTCCTTAATGATTAGTCAGAAAACCACAATTTTATGAGGAACAAACCAAAAATAAGAAGCAAAAATCTATTAATTCTTTGAAAATATGGACAGTTGGGAGGTATAGTTCAGCTGGGGCTGTCTTTAAGTTTGCCCCCCTTCCTCCTCACAAAATCATGGTCAAATGGAGCCTCCCCCCTGCAGCCATTCCAATGATCCATTACTTGGCTATTTTACTCCATTTACCATAAACACTAATGTGCATACTGCTTTACTTCTATGATGATTTGGACTTCATTTGAAACTTTTATTTTGCATTTTACAGCACAAACACTAAGACATCTGCTAAACAAAGCAATGCAGTCTCACAATGAAAACAGACTTAGCATTAAAACTTCTCTGCCCTTGAAACTCACATTCATTGAAACAGCATTGAAACCCACATTCAAAGAAAATACATTTTGCCAGTGGCAGATAAAGATTCATTCCGGGCTGTTTTCAAATCATAGACCCCTTGCATATGAAACATACATGTGCTCTTTGATGCACCTTCCTATTGTTTTGAACATTTTTCCAGTAAACAATGAAACAAAACACATGCACCCATAATGACAAAACTGCCCATTTCAGAACATTTCCATCAGAAAAGTCTACTCAAACTTCTACAGTCCACCATTATCAGTAAATATGCACAATTCCACAGTCCACCATTATCAGTGAATATGCAAAATTCTACAGTTCACCATTATCAGTAAATATGCACAATCTCTGAAGAAGTAAAAGTCATCTAAATAATTCGACATTAAAGAAATCTGTAACTAATGAAGAGGTTGCTGCTAGAAAACACCTTTATATTTCATGGTTTCATCGAAAAATAAAGTGTCTGTTGCCCCTAAGGAATAAATTGCCTATATTACATTAAAAAAAATGATAAGCTAGCAATATTGCAATAGGAAATGGATGACAAACTGATAACAGGCTCATAGTTAGTATCTTAACTTTCTCAGTACGGCAGCATCCACCCCTTGTGGGAGTAGAACCCACAGTGCATCAAAAGCACATACACAACCTGATGTGCTATTAACAATGCAAGCATATTTAGCATAAGCAGCACTAAACTTCTCTTCCCCTGCAGCTCTCAGCTCCTTGTAAAATCTACTCAATACTCAACTGCATCTCAACTTTTCAGCACAAGAAATCTGGAAAAAGCCAAAATTTATTGGGGGGGGGGTTCAAAAGCCCCAAAACCAGGGACACATTAAACATTGCTTGTATAATCTTGGAAAGTTGCTAGAATAAAATGCTGTGTTACCACCATACATTTTACTGCCAAGGTCCCTGTGCAAAACAGTCAGAGCAACATACCAGTATGCCAAATCAGCTGCTTTGTGAAAGAAAAATGCTGTTGTTACCACCATGCATTTTACTTCCAAGGTCCCTGTGCAAAACAGTCAGAGCAACATACCACTACGCCAAATCAGTTGCTCTGTGAAAGAGAGGAAGACTGAAACTTAAATGGCTATCATTTAATGAATTCAGTTCTCACCATAGCTGTCAACCTCTTATCACAAAACACCTGGACAAACCCAGTAATGAGGGAATACAGCCTTCAAACATATTCAGTGAATTCAGTTCTTGCTATAGCTGTCAACCTTAGCACAAAAAACCTGGACGAAGCCAATAATGGGGGAATACAGTCCCAAAAATAGGGAAAAATTTCAAATATTCTTCTTATAAACTTAGAAAATTGCTAGAATAAAAGGTTGTGTTACTATGTATTTTCTGAAGAATATGACGCCTGAAATTCAAATGCCTGTCAATTTTACTTCTGATGGAACAAAAACAATTTTCAGCAGAGGCCCAGGGAGAAATACTGCAGACATGTCTTTGTAAAATGGCAAGACACCAGAGCAAATCCACACAAACACAGGGAGGAGATGCAGATTCCACACAGAAGGCACCCCAGCCAAGAATCAAACCAGAAAACCTATAGCTGCGAGGTAACAATGCTACCACTGCACCATCAAATATGTAAGGAATTAAACAATCAGAAACTTGAAGTCTGAAAATTCAAATGCCTGTCAATTTTATTTAACATTTGTTAATTAGGACAGTCTGACTTGGAACAAAAAAACTATTTTCAGCAGAGGCCCAGGAAGAAATAATGCAGACATGTCTTTGTAACATGAGAGGACACAAAAGCAAACCCACACAAACACAGGGAGAAGATGCAGACACCACACAGAAGTCACCCCAGCCAAGAATCAAACCTGAGAATCTACAGCTGTGAGGCAACAGTGCTACCACTGCACCATCAAATATCAGGCATTGAAACATTTAGAAACCACAGATATTATGAGGAACAGAACAGATCAAATATGAGGCAAAAATCTGCAAATTTGTTACAAATGGTGGTGGGTAGGGAATTCAGGCCCTTAACACCTGCATACAGTGTTCAAGCCTGAAGTATTCCCTACCACACCACCATGAGTTTGCTCTAGCCACCAGTATATAGCAACTGGGGCATTTTACACACACACACACACACACACACACACACACACACAATCAGCCCCTTTGCCTGCTTACCTTACCGCTGAGCTTAATTCCGATGCAAACAGTTCCTTTGCCTGCAACTGCTTCCACTCTGCCGAGCCAAATAACTGCTCCCTTGCTGCCGCCGAGATTTCCAAACAGCCCCTTGCACGATTGGTCCATTCCAAATCCGCGAGCATCCCAAATCCAAATCCGCGATTGGTCCAGCCTGCTGCTGCAGTCCGGAGTGCCTCCATTTTGTGATGTCACCGCCGCACAGACTGCTGGGCATCTTGGGGCCAAGATGCCTTTCCCCCTATCTAGACTGCAGAGAAAGCAGTCTGAGAGCGTGCGCGTATGCGCACACTTCCGGGAATTTAGAGTTTTTGTTTTTGTGTTTCTCTGTTTAAATTTTATTTGTTTTTTCAGGTGGGAGGGCTGCAGTTATACAGTCCTATAGCATGAGCTGCCCTGTGTCAGAAACTGAGTACAGAGAAATGGCTGCCAGTCTCTCCTGATAACTATGACTTTTGAGGCCACTGATCTTTTTAGTTATGAATCACTGAGGTCATTTAGGTTGTGCTATATGTTTAGATAAATACATACCAAAAAGTGCATTATATTCAATAATAGGTCTGATAAGATATGAATAAAGGGGAATTAAGATTTCTTTGAATCTAGTGGAGATACCTTTGGAAAGTAGATAGGCCAGATAAAAGGCTTTCTGAACTACTGTGGAGAAATGATGGTCAATTGATAAGGAATCGTCAACAAGAATACCCAGATCCCTTCATGAGTGTCTGATTGGATGGGTCCATCTCCCATATGGAGATGCACCCATTCAATATATGCTTATCAAAATGAACCATGCTACATTTTTTTACATTTAATTTGAGACCATTGCCCTTGCACCAATTGTTACCATGGTTTAAACCATGTTGGAGCAATTGTAAGTCAGATGAAGACTGAATTATAACAACCAGTTTACAATCATCTGCAAATTTAGTTAACTGCAGGCTAGAAGTGCTGGTCTGAAGGTCTAATAAATATATTCTAAATAGGAGAGGGCCCAAAACTGAGCCCTATGTTACACCACTGGTAATGGTTTTGCTTTCAGCAGTAGCATCCGCTATTTTAATCACATACATTCGGTCAGACAACCAGTTAGTTATTGATCACACAATATAAAGATTTACATTCAGATTTACAAGTCTACCAACAATGCTTGTATGGGGAATAGTGCCAAATGCCTTGACCAGGTCTAGGTATGCTGTATGCAGTGCATAAGCACTACAAACTGCTTTAGTTACTTGTACAAAAAAATTAATAAGCTAAAGAGGTAGGACCTTCTTTTGATAAAGCCAAAGTGATGAGGGTCCAGGGTTGAGAGATTTTCAATGTCCAGATTAATGAAGTCTGAGATAATGCACTCCATCGCTTTATGTATGAGACTAGTGAGACTAATGGGTCTATAGTTACCAGGGTCAGTGATTTGGCAACCCTTAGTAATGTCATTATATAACTGTTTTCTAGGCTTTAGGAATTGTGCGGAATGTAATGGACAGGAAATAACTTGCTGCAGATCTCCTGAACATACTACAGTGCACCACCAGAGGAATCTATGCATCAGAAACAGGCCTTATCAATCCAAACACATGCATGATGATGTTGTGGGTCTGTAATAATGCAAAGTTGTACTGTCAGTGCTACACATACCTTACTGTCCACTGAACTGATAATCTATGCATCCTATGAGATTCCATGTGAGGACAGCACATGTCTACCAGCTCCTGTATAGTGTCACTGTCAACATTATATTGTTCAACTATGTTCCTTTTATGGAGATAAGTAAGTTAGTTAGGCACGGGTGAATCCTTCTGAGATACATACAGTGATGATGCTTACCATTGTAGACAATGGTCCATTGTTGAAAGCAGTCTTGGCTGTTAACTCCTAATATATTATTATAGGCTCTGTCTGAATTGAGCAATCTGTGTCATGCAGTCCATATTAAGCCAAACAGGGTATGAAAAAAAACATTCTTCTTCTTTGTAGAGGTCTGGCAACAGCAGCAGCAGCAGAGACTTTAATTAAAGTCTGTTGCACATACAACTTTCCAATAGCAGCAACAAATGAACATTTTTTCTAAGTGTAATTGTGTCTGTAGTCCAAAGAGTTTTGGATTTCAGGGCAAATGGCTACACTGAGCATACACAATTGCTTTATAGGTTAATGAATAGCTCTACCATGCCAATGTTATTTAGCATGTAATTTGGATACTTAAGCTTTCATTAATACATTCTGCCATTTACCTTTGTTTGGCAGCTCTACACTAAGTGCAGAACCATTTAATGAATATGAAATAGCACATACTCAGTAGCTATACTTTGTATACCTGTTATTGGATCCAGCCCAGAAATTTGTACAGCAAAACCAGGTAGACAGCTAAACAGTATAGTATGCAACTTCTGCCATCATCTGAGGCCCAAGGTAAGTGTGGAACCTGTTTGAAAAAAGCTAACTGCATAGTTCCATAAGCAATATGTCCCTTAGATGAGACATCTGTCCTGTGTACTGTAATGTCAACAGTACTGTATGACTTTGATGTCTGCAATGTCTACCTATGGACTTTGCACAATAATGTACATCAAGCATTTTGTTTTCCCACAAATATATGGAACCATAACTACATTAACAATGTGCAAAGGCCAATGCACATCATCTTTGGTACAGGGTTATGGGGTGGGGGAGAATTCTTGAGGGCAAGCCTAATACCAAAAAGTGAGTATTAATATTGCATTGCCAACTTGAAAGTTCTGCAGTATGCCCACTGATGTTTTCCTCTGTGTCAGAACCAACGTGAACATACAAAATAAGTTAAAAATTTAAGCTCAATATTAGTGTGCCCAAAGAAATACAGCTCCTCCAAAAAAGTAAAGGAAAGGAAAAGCAAGTGTACAGGTCATATACGGAGGATGCCAGTTATGTAACTGAGTAGTAAAATGCAACATTAACCAAAGTAATGTATACTTTTCCAGTATAAACAGGTAAAAGTGTTCTTGGATGTCCATGTGTGTGGAGAGTAGTGAGTTATATATCACAGGCTAAACACATTTGTGAGCTACTACATCAAGCCCCTGACCTTGCTAGAAAGTGATACAACACTCTTTTGCAATAACTTGTCAGATGGGCACAGAAAAATATTCTACAATGTAATGTTACATTCTTCATAAACATTTGTAATGTAACAAATAACTGATTTGCATGCCTATGCCAACAGCAAGAGACAAACAATGCATACACTTAGCTATGGGTGTATTGTGAAATGCAAGCCATCACTAAGGCTGAAATGCAGCATTTTGTAAAAAAACTGCAACTTATCTTTGCATCAAGTTAGTTATGACACTAAAAACATGTTTTGCAAACAATTAGCAACATGCAGCTCTCTGGATAAAAACATTTCCCCTACCATAATACACATTTTCTTCCCTACAAAATTACGTTGACATATTACAGATTCAGTCCTGTCAGAATTGTGAATGTACAAATGAGGTGTGAATTAATTAGCATCCATGAATTCCAAAATATGCACAAAGTGTAGGGAATGTCAACATGGTATAATGACTGACATGATTGCATGCACATGCCCTACCTCTGCGAGAAGTGTTACCTACTAAGTGCTTGCAAATGTGAATGATTACTCTGATTGCATTATCAATCAGGGTGTGTCAGGGAGAAGGTAATGACAAGAAAATTTTGTGACTACCATTGACTGACATAAGAGAGGAACATTCCTAAAAGTGATATGAATTGTTTATTACAACAGTTTCTGCCTCTCAATAGAATTGTGTCTGCAGTTGTAAGGAAGTAGATTATACATTGAAACATGGCAGTCTTGTTAGAGAAGCATAGATCTTTGAATGTTGTTCACAAAATAAAGAGAAGCAAAGAGATACAGTGTTTAAATGTTTATTTTATATTGTGTGAGGAAAGCTTATCTGCCCTCTTACCAGTATCACAGCCGCCCACACATTTAACTGCAAATTACAGAGAAAGGTCAGCATTTTTTTTCCTGTTGCACCTGTAATGTCAATTGATACTATGTCACATACTGAGTATAGGTAACCTCTTTTTTTAACTTCACAGCATATGTGTGGCACATAGTGAATAGAATATGAATGGTATCTTTTGAATGCCCTGGTGTCCTGGGGTTCTAATCCAGACATGGCTGTGTTTAATTGAATATAATGATGTTTAATGAGCATATGTTCATATGCATATGTTCATATTCAAACACAACCAAGTTGAGAAAATGTCAAAACTATATACTTCAACTACTTGTTTCATAATGTTTCCTCTATTTCTGTATTTTTTTTCTTTCTTTTTCTTTTCTCTTCCTTGTATGTATGTTGTTTGGCAGTGCACACTCTGGACTGACAGCAGTCCCCAGCAGTAAACTACAGTCCACTGCCTAAAGGAAAAAAATGAAAAATTTTATTTAGGCTACCTTCTGTAGTGCAAACAAGTCTGGTGACAGTGCACAGTCATCAGCACTCTACATAGCACTCAGTAAAGAAAATGCACATGTTGGGTAATTTCCTCTGTGGCACAAGGTATAAATGCAGTGATCTTAGAGAAACAAAACAGCTGATATAGGGTTTGAATCTAATGAAGTGATAATTTTAAGGTGAGGTATGAATACCTATTTGCACACGTTTTGTGATATCATTATGTTGCTATTTGAAAATTAACTATTCACAGTATTGTTAACAACATGTGAGCTGTTGTAAGTTCCCCTAACTTTATTTGGCAGCACCTACAGTCCTGATAATGTGTTCCAGAAATTAAAGTTCAGACATGTCAAGGAAATGTGAGAAGGATGAATGTGTCACTGTAATGCACATCTTCCATGCCCTTTGTTAGGTATATCCTATGCTTGAATTAAATTTTCCTTTCAGCTTTTTTTCACTGTCATTTTTTTATTTTATTTTATTTTGTATGATACCTTTACATTTGTTCTTCTTGGCAGTGTGCAAAATGGGTTCACTTTCTAAGAAAAAAAATGAAAATTTCAATTTGGGCTGCCTTTTTTTAGTGCAAACACACCTGGCACTGGTGCACATATTTCAGCACTCTGGATGGTACTTAATGAATAAATTCCACCCTTCAGATAACTATCCCTGTGGCACAAGGTATAAATGAAGTAAATTGGTAGAGATAAAACATGTGATACAGGGTTCAAATCCAGTTAATTAGTAATTTTGCAGAAGAGGGTGCATTTTTTAGATGCTGTGTAAAACTCAGATATTCTCAGTATTGCTAACAGCATGTGATCTGTTATCTGTCCACCTTCCTATTATTTGTTAGTAACTACAAGTCTGATACTATGTGTATCAAATTTAATTTCTGATGTTGCAAGGAGATGTGAAAAAGATGAATGTGTCATCTGAATTTTCTTCTTGCTCTGGTCATGGTTAGATATACCCATTGATTGTATTCATTTTGCTGTCAGTTTTTCTCTCTGTCATATTTTTTCCAATGCCTTTTGCATTTGCACTCTGCTTGGCAGCACACAAACAAAAACCAGTGCACAGACATCGGCACTATGTATGGCACTGTAGATAGCACTCAGTGAATAAATTCAAACTCTCAGGTAAATTTTCTTGTGGAACAAGATGTAAATGCAGTGATCATAAAGAGTACAGATAGCTAATGCAAGGTTTGAATCCAGTTGATAGACACTTTGACAGAGGCAGTTAGAATGCCATATGTCATAGTAAATGCACATCATCATAACTCTATTTATTGCAAGAAATGTGTTATTATGCTTGGTATAGAAGCCCAAAATAATGTGTGCAAATAATGTAAAATTTGACACTGATGATATTTACTGTAGAATATACATACATAGGTATGATGTGCATATATATGTTGTAATTATTGAGTACCCACATATCATAAGTATATGTTTATGACAGTATGTGTTGTAAAGTATGCATGTAACCTAATCTACCTTGTCACAAAAACCAAAAATAGTGTAGCTTTACCAACGACCAAACAATCCAAACTGAAAAAAAGCCGTAGGGTGGAAATGCTTTACAGATCCCAATTCAACATCCGAAAGTGACACCAACCACGTACTTCAACACTTTTATTGAACAAAATCACTAACGCTTTTATTGAACAAAATCACATGCGTTTTCGTCCCTTTACTCTAGGACTTCATCAGATAAAACTTTTTTAAAAACTCTCAGCTTTTATACTTTACTAGCCATCAATTAACCTATGAAATATCATCTCATTACTTTAAATTAACCAGTCGATTTCCGTTCTTATCTCATTAATATTAATTTTTAAAACGTAATTTCTAAAAAAAGAAACTCATATGCATCCAATATCTTAAAATGAATCAATCAAATGCTCTTGTAAATGTTTTAACATTGTGCAAAACATCATTGGGAAAGTTCGTTCACTCAAATGTGACAATAAAAATATATTATACTAAAGAGACTTCTGTGCAAAATTCTGCAAATCAATCAAACGTTCTTATGAATAATTAAACATTGTGCTAAACATCTTTGGGAAAGTTCATTCATTCAAATGTGACAATAAAAATATATTATACTGAAGAGACTTCTGTGCAAAACTCTGTTAACATTAAAAATCTAAATAACAATGCCCCCTCTAGTGTCCAAAACCTATATAACATTTTAATTCAACCTTATAACCATAATATGACCCTTAACCATCAATTTTATTTATTAAATATACCAATATAAATTATTTATTATATTATAAAATATTAAAAATAAATATATATATATAAAAAATACTTATAAATATATGAATAAATAAATTTATTAAAATTTGTAAAATGTTTGAATTTATAATGACATGTAATATTTGCCATGACAAAATAAAAAAGGGACGAAAACGCATGTGATTTTGTTCAATAAAAGCGTTAGTGATTTTGTTCAATAAAAGTGTTGAAGTACGTGGTTGGTGCCACTTTCGGATGTTGAATTGGGATCTGTAAAGCATTTCCACCCTACGGCTTTTTTTCAGTTTGGATTGTCTAATCTACCTTGTGTAACTTGGGTCATGCAGCTGCATGCATCTGAGATGTATTTACAAATACAAACAATGCCTTTCACATAGAAATGCAGTCTCATGACTAAGTAAAGTCACAGACATCTCTTCATTATTTCTAAAGCCAGTCTTACATTAGTATACCTGTAATTACTACCTTAGCAAGTAAGTCCTGTGACAGTTAATCAGCAAAATTTAAAATTTTATCCTTTTTTCCTCTTTGGTTTGATTCCCAGTTGGTACTACTCAGTCTTACTAGTGCCTAACTCCCAACATGCCAATACGTCACAAGTCATACCAGTCATACCATTTTTTCTCCAAGCAACCATGATCATAACCAACAACATAAAGCATATTGAGGTTTAACATTGGAACATGTCTCAAAAATGAGAGCATCACACATGGCCAAATGTCAGTGCCAATTTAACACCTTCACTGCTTCATGAAGTACTCACTGCTAATATGTCTACCAAGCATTTGCTGTGCTTCTAATTGTGCAAATGCAGTCGGCAAGGCTGTGCGCCTTTGCTCACATGGTGTTACACTTAAGATCTGAATTGAGTGTCAGTTCAGATCTATATTTCTGGCTCCACTGATGCAGACATGTCTAGTGATGGTAGAGACGGTGTTCCATTTAGAGCACAAAGGTGGGGCGTTGAGGAATCCAGGATTTTTGTGGTATTCCTCATGACATGCTACAGCTAGAGGCTACTGCAGCGGGAATATACCAGGTCTCAGCATAAGGCTGAGGCTTGGAATAACTTGGCCAACGCTGTCTCCAGTGCAACTGACATCCCATGCAGTGTGAAGCAATGTCATCATGACTTCAATGACATGAAGAGGCACAAAAGAGAGCTCTTTAGCTGATGCGAGGATGAATTTAAGACTGCAAACACCCTCAGTTGTGCAAGTACTGACATATAACATGTCTATGATATAGTATTAATTATCCAGCCAACAAAGTTTGCTTTCATATATTCTTTTTCTTTTTCTACTGTACAACTACAGCAGAGATTGCAGAAAACTGTGAGGCACATCAGGATAGGAAAACTCACCACAGAGAGGCATGAGGTAGTTATGTATCTGCTCTGATTGCAAGGCACAGAAGTATTCTTACTGTATATCATTTTGACCAGGCATTCCTTAGCTTTAATAGCAAGCCTACATGCCTGCTTCAAAATATCTTGTTTATTGGAATAATTATTTCATATTAATTGTGTGTGGGTTCAATACCCACAAACATATATTTTATTATTTTTTTTACCGACTACTATTTATAACATATTTTAACTTCAATATCGCATGGCATTAACAATTCAATATTTGCAAATGCAGTTATTAGCTTAGAAAGCAGATATCTGATATGACACAGCAAAATACATGATTCTAATAGTCAAATCATACCACTGTGATTGATTGATTGATTTTTATGACACATTCATGCCTTCTCATCATATCTGGATGTGGCCATGATATAGTTAGATATTTCCCAAATTGCTTTATGTATTGAAATAATTTAGAAATGTGACATGCCACTGATATAATTATCTCTTTTTTGTCCCCACCACAATATCACATCTTTTTTAAATACTTTGCTTCTGAAAACAAAATAACCATCACCGTAGAAAGGTACACCAACCACTGGGGTGTTGCCTGCAATATCTCCATAGGTTGCTGTGGTGGGACCACCACAGGCAGCATAGACACCCAGCACATCTGGGTCACAATCTGTTAGAATTGCCTCCACAACCCCTGGCCTACCTGCTTCACCTGTGCCAGGTAGCTCTTCCCTGGCTGCTGGTGCACTGGTACTCACCAGGAACAGTATAAGTAAAAGTGTTCATTTTGTCACCTGATAGGAGCTGACAGGGTTGTTGGAGGGCATATTGGAGAGGGGCCTCAATGCTCAAATCAGCAGGGCTGAAAAGGTCCTGTGTCATATTGCCAAAATGATGACACATCTGGCACTGACCCAGGCAGCTGACAGAGGAGACAGTAATGACAACTCTGATAGTGAGGGATAGATTCTCACTGTTCTTGGGCTGGACATGGATGTGCTTCTAAAGTCCTGTACCTATCCCAACTCATGGTATCCCCCAATCTTTGTGTCTATTACCATCCCTGTCTGTCTTGTATGTCTTGTATAGCTGCATCTGCTACCTAACCTACCTTATGCACCTGACCCTCTCATTCCTAACCATCTTCCCCAACATTCCTGTCTCTTCAAGAAAAAAAAAATCAACACCTGTTCATAAAAAAAATTATGCCCAGTACATAGCTCTCCACTTTGCCCATGCATCATCTCGACACACTTGATTTGGTCAAATTGGCTATACAACATTATTTTGCTATTGTCACCCATCCCTGGTGTGGTGCTTCTCCAAAGTCACAAAATGATGTGTACAATAATACATTTATGTTGTAAAGAAGTGGATAACTGTGGTGCTGTCCCACTACCCTCCTGCAAATTCCTCTATTTTCCCCTGTGTCTTAACCTCTGCTTGCCACCCCCATTTTCATCACTGTCCTATCAACCCATTTTCACATGTTTAATCTGGTCAAAAAACAGAATCACACATAACACACATGGCCAGAAACGGCCCATGGAAAAGTCCTCAATTTTTGTCCTCAGCATTTGTACAGAGGTTGACAATACAAACCAATGCTGAGTGATGGTGAACGGTGGTTAACTTTACTATGGCAAAAGTTAAAATTTTAATTTTAGCCACAGTAGTCTGATTACTTTTGTGCAAATGTGCTGAAATCTGCTGCACTATGAGAATACACAGTAAAGGCAGACTAAAGGCACTACTGTGAAGCAATTACTGTAACAGTGCTTAGACTGCTGGATGCAATGAGCTAGAAGTTCATATGTGGTGTGTTCAGATAATTCCCATGTCTGCAGACTGGACTTAATTTTTGCATAGTGTAATGGGTTCAATTACAGCTGTAGGTCAAATCATTATTTCACGACATTTCCCTATCACATACTTAACTGCAAATGTCTGTATTTATCTTCATTTACAACATTTCATTAACATACCATTTGAATAGATCAGCAAGAAAGCTTTTTCAAAAACATCCCATTATCAACAGGGAGACTTGGTAAACCACCCTTATCCTACTTATGTCTTAATATTGTTTATACTCTCCAACTCCTTCTTGCTCCCTACATCAAGCAGTCTATTGTGCAGAGCATGAGAGATTAATAATGAGGAAATAAGTAACGTTAACACACCAAACAGATGGTCGTGCATATCCCACAGAAATATTGTTGCTATTCCTCTCTCCATCTACCTCTCTATCTGTTCAGACATTCTGTTTTAGTAAGCTGTCACTGTCTTTCAGTTGTATGATTTAAAGTAAATAAAGTTGGAGTTCCTTTATAGTATGATGAGATACTGCTGGGATCTATAGACAAATGTTTGCGTACTTTCAAGGGTTCTAATCCAAGCATTAGCTAAGTGTTACTGACTGTTTTATTTGTAGCCATTTCCTACATATCATGATGAGTGGATGGGAAATAGTAAATTCACCACGGGGATCAGTCCAGTGGCTCTGCTTGATAGAGACACTGTGAACTAACATCAGGCGGCATGATGCCAGGGCACTTCTATGGGCTAGGCTTGTAAAGGCTCCAGGGCCATTAGCCTAGTACACACCTATGAACCTATGAGTCACCATTATCCTGCTTTTGTCATAATCTACTTGGTTCCTGCCTCCCTCTCCCCCTTATCTATGTATACCTTCTGTGTCATTAGTCTTCCTCCTCTACATTTGTGCAATGTCTGCCGCTGAGCACCAAATGCAACTGAGGCTAAATGGACGTAGAGAGCTTATGCAAAATCTTGTGAGTTGTTGCCTTCAGCTACATTACCATGGTGCCTTTCATACTACTGTGCTTAGCTATGTATAGTCAGGTTAATCTACTTTTGAATAAGCTGAAGAGTTGAATGTACAGCTTACAGGTGCCATGAGGGTAATGAAGAGAAATACAGTAAACTCTCAGTTAACTGGCACCCATGGGGATTGGTAGATGCCGGATAACTGCAGTTTCTGGTTGCTTGAGTGTTACTAACTACTAATACTGTACCCTATACCATTTGTTTAGTTTGACTTGTTCTTAGGTTGCTGAGAGAGGGAATTTATTCCTATCTTCCTTTTTAAAACTCTAAAACTCTAAAAACATAAGGTATATTTCTGCGGGGGGGGGGGAGACAAAGTGCAACACATGAAAATTGCACAGTGTTTTTTCTATTGTTTTTTCTGGTTGCTTATTCTGCTTTTCTGTAATCTGTTGTCACATGTCAGCTTTATGAAGTAGTTCCTGTGTGGTGTGTTTAGGTAATACTCAGGTCTGTAGATTTTTCTTGGAATACTCTCAAGGTATAAATCCAGATGTAGGCCAAACTATGTTTCAATGTTACGTATGGCTCTTGTGACTGTAACTGTTGCCTACACCTTTCCTTAATACACCATTATCCTGCTGCTATATTAATGTGCCTGCTGTCTACTATGAAGCCTGTCGACAGATCTTGCATGAATAATTATGCTGATAAATCAAACAGCAACACAACACAAATATGTGCAGAAATGAAACATGAACTAATCTGTTAGAATGTCTGTATTGTGCATCCCTGTCACCAACTGTCCACTGCTTCCCAACCCTTATGTGCCATTCAATAAATCTTTCTTTTTCCAAACTGTTTTAATAAGCCATGTTTTTACCATCAGTAACATGCTTGGCCCCTCACATGTATCATAATACACCTTTAAAATACATATAAAGATTGAGTAACTGCAACTGTCATGACAAATGTGTAAATTGCGATATTTGAAGCATGACCATAACACATATCTGTTCTGTATTTCATCAGATTCACACATGGTTGCATGTTCTTTTGCATGAAAGTCCGCACAAAGCAGCATAGAATACTGCTAATTCCCATTATAAGTTCAACACCTCATGTTATGAATACATACTAATGCTTTGCCATCAGCAGAGCAACTTAGCTTGGCAGTGATGTGCTTCAGGCATAGAGTAAAAACAATTTCAACAAATAGTTATTTGTTTAGGTTGGACAATGTATGTTTGTACTGAATTTTTGTAACAACTTATTTGGATTTCAGAGTAATGTTGACTCAGTTAAGTCAGTTTGTTAATATAAATCTGCACTCCAATTGTTACACTTGCAACTGTGTTACAATGTTGAATAATCTATTCAGACATAATCCATCACTGTTATTCTGCAGTGCACTCCTATTTAGGAAGTGTTTGTATTGTCAATGCACATTGAGCAAACATGAGACCAGACAAGTGTGCAATCATCTCCGAATGAATTGACAGGAATGCTTGATTGATAATTCAGTGGTTTACAACTGTGATTGTCACTGGAATCCCATATTGTGAAATATGTATATGTAAACAAAAAATAAGGCACTGGAAGGTTCATCAGACCTTTTACTAATTACAAATATGCCTTTTCAAAGCATTGAGCTCAGACTTTGGTTGTGGAACTTGTGACTAATACTGTACTCTCTATATTGTGTAAATAGATAGGTAGGAGGTTCAATGCCCACCACTGAGAACTTATGTATGTCTGGGGGGGGGGGGATGGTGACAAGTAAAATATGCCTCAATGTCAAATGCACTCTGTCCACTTCCACACAGGCAAATGCATTTAACTTTGGACACAGCTCCCTCTACACTTTATCACACTTTTAACATAAACATCCTCTCTGCAACTCACTGAGGTCATCCTGTCAAAAGTGCACTCTCTCCACTTAAGATTCAAAGTTCTCCTGTTGTGCTTACAGCTAATACTGTGTCCTCCAGATTGTGTAACAAAATAGGTAGGAGGTTCAATTCTAACCATGGCAACCTTGTGTGGAGGTACAGTGTCAGGTACATAAGCTTCCTGAGCATAAATGCTGCATCAACTTTCCGTCAGGGGAAAAATTTAACCTGTGTAAGTATTCCACCATCCACTTATCCCAGATTTACCACAAACATCTTCTCTGTAACACAGTGATGAGATCATCCTGTCAAGAATGCACTCTCTCCCCATAAGAGGCAGATTCTCCTGTGGCACCTGTAGCTAATTTCTCTAGATTATGTAAGTAGTTAGGTTGGTGGTTCAAATATAACAATGGTTAACTTGGATGCCTGTTGTGGTTTACACCTTTAACATGGAAGTAAACCTTCAGCAAAAGATGTGCTGTATCCACTTTCACTTAAGAGAAGTCTTTAACTTTGGACACAGCTCCAACTGCAGTTTATTCCACTTTTAACACAAACTTCTTATCTGGAACACAGTGATGAAGTCATCCTGTCAAAAGTACACTGTCTTCCTTTAACAATCAGACTTGTCCCGTGACTCTTGCAGCTCTTACTGTGCTCTCTAGACTGTATAACTAGACATGTACATGTTTCAGATCTTAGAATGGGGGATGTGTGTGTGTTTTGGCTTTAATTGTAATTATGTAGAGCTTCTGAACAAACATGCTGTATCAACTTTCAGTCAGCAGACAATTTTAACATGAGAGAGGATGCCCCCATCCCCTTATGTTACATTAAGCACAAACATCTTCTCTCCATCCCACTGAAGAGGTCAGCATGTCAAAACTGTATGCTGTGCCCTTACAACTCATAGTTCTCCTGTGGTGCTTGCAGCTAATTCTCTGTTGTATACATTGTGTAAACATTGAGTAAATAATGTTAATGTGTGTTCTGTTATGTACAATTGTGTCCATAACAACACCCTTCATGTAAAATTCCACTTGGAAGATATATTTTCCCTGTTAGAGGATTACCCTATTGATCTGTATTACCCCCAGACAATAACCATTTTTGAAAACAGAATGCTTTCATCATATTATAAAAGAAAACACATCAAAGTGGCCATATGAGTTACCCTGGGGCACTGTCTCTGATACTGTGCTGTCTAGACTGCGTAAGCTCAAAGGGAGGAGGTTTGAATTCAGCAATGATGGACGTCTGTCTCTAGGTGTTTATCTGTTGTGCGGTGTAGGAAAGATTTCTAATGCTTGTAGAGTGTGTAGCTGTGTAGTCCTACTGTTCACATCATTCACTATCATGCATTTTTAGAAGAACATCAACATATGAAAGACTTGCCCGTTAAAATATGCTTTGTCACAATTGTAAAAAAACATCTCATGTGTGATTCAGGCAGTCTATTCAAATCCAGCAATTGCTCCTCAGACTCACTTGTCACTATATCTGCGAATGTGCAGGTAGGTAACAGTGCTGTCAGCTCACTATCTGCTGTGCACATGCATGATTTCTGTTACAATTATTTCTGGTCCTTTTTCTCACAGAAATGCTTTCTTTGATAATGATGAAGCCATGAAATGACATTTGTCTATCCCATGATAACTACTAAGGCTTTTCCTGTGGTGTGAGGGCATGAGACTATGGTCTAGATGCTGGTACCTTAAAAGTCATGCTTGAATCTGTGATTATCCACACATGGTGCCAGATTGCCATTCTCCTATCACAGTGGCCAGTGCATTACACATCTCATCTGTTGGGGTATACCTAGCAGCAGGCAATGTTGCTTGCAAACCAGGCATATAGTAATACTATTTTAAAGAAATGACAGGCACACATCTCCCTTGCAGTAATAAAATGATGTCATGACTTCAAAGATCAAAATACCACACACTTATGACACCAGTGGCACCGTGGTGCACTCATTACTCATTCTTTTCAATAATATGTAGCTTGTGTGTCTCATTGTGAGGTTTTAAAATCCACATTGGTTGACTGTATTATTATAGGTTCATAGGTGGTAGTTACTCGGCTATTGACCCGAAAGTCTTTATAAGCCTAGCCGACTGTACCCAATATAATACTACAGAAACCCAATATAAAGGATCTTTTCTAAACTTTATATCTTAGTTAGCAATGACTACACATATCTAGGAGTGTCAAAGGTGACATCCCCCTCAGGAATTTACAGTTTTCCATACAATCATCCAGGCTACACTTAAACAGGGTGTGAAGGCTGCCAGCCTAGCTAGATAGAATTTTATAGATAATTCTGTCATTTGTAAATATTAATGTAAGCCACAGGCTTGTTGTCTTAAATTGTACAAATAATGTTACATGTGGAAATGGAAAAAAATCTAACAACAGTGCACTCTACTGACCAAGTAATGCATGTTGTGACCCTTTGATCTAAACACAGCTCCAGTCTGTCTAAGTAAAGGAATTCTTGCTATTGTTGTAAGGCCAGAGTTAATGGCCAGAATGTGCATGCATAAATGTCCTTTACTGCTCTGGTTTCTGCCCAGAGGTGAAGAATGTAAATGTAGTTTATGTTAGCCTGGGAAGCCAGGGAAGTGTGAAGAATGATGTAATGTGAATCATGAATGTGATTTTTAAAAACAGAGAGAATCAGAGAGCATTACACATTTTTGTCTTGACCATCCAACTCATCAGCACTCTGCCTTTGCTCTGTATGTAAGTTTATCTTAGACTTGTGTTTTATCTTAGAAATAGCTAGAAACTAGAAAGATTAGACTAAGTGATTTTCTGTGATATCAGAACTGTACTAGCAGGAGCAGTCTGAAGGAGATCTGGATACTGATCTCCTCAGTGATGCTTGGGCTGACACCTCAGTAGAAGGGCTAGCAATGTTTCAGCAGCTATCTCCTATCCAGGTTCATGAAATCTGAGCAGCGTTGCAGAAATATGGGTACATGTTCACTGGGAAACCAGGGTGCACTCACCTGGGGCAGCACCAGGTGGATACAGGACCCCAAAGGCCTATTAGGCAGGCCCCTTATAGAGTGCCTCAGAGAGTCAAACAGACTCTGAGGGAGGAGGTACAGGAGATGTTGGAACTAGGGATGATTCAAGAGTCCAACAGTCCCTGGTCCTCCCCAGTGGTGCTAGTGCCAAAGAAGGATGGCAGCACCAGGTTCTGTGTGGACTACAGGAAATTAAATAGTCAGATGCTTACCCCATGCCTAGGACAGATGAGGCTCTAGAGCAGCTGGGTGGGACTAAGTATCTTACAACCACTGATCTTACCAAGGGTTACTGGCAGGTCTCCTTGACTCCCAGTGCTAGAGAGAAGTCAGCCTTTGTGACTCATTTTGGCTTGTATGAGTTCACAAAGATGCCCTTTGGGATGAAGAATGCCCCAGCAACTTTCCAGAGGCTGGTAGATCATATCCTAGCAGGAGCAGGAGGGTTTGCCCTTGCTTACCTAGATGATATTGCCATCTACAGTCATTCCTGGCCAGAGCACCTTCAGCATGTCAGGAAGTTGCTGGGCAGACTACAGAGGTCAGGGTTGACCATTAAGCCAAGCAGATGTTAGGTGGGTATGGCAGAGGTCTCCTACCTAAGGACATAGAGTGGGGAGTGGTAAGATAAGGCCAGAACCTGCCAAAGTGGAAGTCATTCAGGCATGGCCTGCACCTGTTACTAAAAAGCAGGTGAGAGCATTTTTAGGGACAGCAAGGTACTACAAAAAGTTTGTACCCAGTTATTGTACCATAGCTGCTCCCCTCACAGACCTGACAAGGAAGAACAGGCCAGATAAGGTAGTGTGGACCCCAGCATGTGAGTAGGCATTCCAGAAGCTTAAAGAAGCTTTGGGAGGACCCCCTGTGTTAGCCAGTCCAGATTACAGCAAAACATTTGTTGTGCATGTGGATGCTTCGAACTATGGGGTGGGGGCTTTAATTAGCCAGATTTCTTCAGAGGGAGAAGAACACCCAGTGGTTTATCTCAGTCATAGGCTCCAACCCAGGGAAGAATGCTATGCAGCTGTAGAAAAGAAATGTCTAGCCATAGTGTAAGCAGTGCAGAAACTTCATTCTTATCTGTATGGAAGAAAATTCCCTGTTATGACATATCACAACCCCCTAACATGGTTAAACAGAGACAGCCAGCAAAATGCCAAGTTGCTAAGATAGAGCCTGGGGTTGCAAGCATATGATATCTCCGTGCAATAACGCAGTGAGATTAGCAATGCTAATGCAGATGGGCTCCCAAGACAGGGAATGGGGTAAGGTATACTCAAATAGACCTAACCCTCTCAAGCAGTGTTTCTCAAGGGTCACTTGAAAAACTAGCTTGAGTTCTCCAGAGGGGGGAGAAATGTGAAGGCTGACAGCCAACTAGATATAATTTTATAGATAATTCTGTCATTTGCAAATATTAATGTAAGCCACAGGCTTGTTGTCTCAAATGATAAAAATAATGTTACATGTGGAAATGGAAAAAATGTAACAACAGTGCACTCTACTAACCAAGTAATGCATGTTGTGACCCTTTGATCTAAACACAGCTCCAGTCTGTCTAAGTAAAGGAATTCTTGCTATTGTTGTAGGGCCAGAGTTAATTGCCAGAATTTGCATGCATAAATGTCCTTTATCCCTCTGGTTTCTGCCCAGAGGTGAAGAATGTAAATGTAGTTTCTGTTAGCCTGGGAACCCAGGGAAGTGTGAAGAATGATGTAATATGAAAAAGGAAGGCGATTTTAAAAACAGAGAAAATCAGAGAGCATTAAGCATTTTTGTCTTGACCATCCAACTCATCAGCACTCTGCCTTTGCTCTATATGTAAGTTTATCTTAGACTTGTGTTTTCTCTTAGAAATAGCTAGAAACTAGAAAGATTATACTAAGTGTTTTTCTGTGATGTCAGAACTGTACTACTGAATTATTTTAAGTATTTCTCTGTGATCTCTAAACTCTTGCCTAGCACTGTGTAGTAAAAAGTATTGTCTTGTGTTTTTAATTATTTATTATTAAATATTTTTAAACCCTTTTAACTGTGGCTGTTTTGTGTAGAGATATTTTAAGCTCTAGAGTACATTGCATGTATATAGTGATCCTGTTCCAAGTCACTCTAATAAGCCTTGACTGTTTAGTAACACTTACCAATTGGATAATAATATTGCATAGTAATAAGTGGACACCCTTTTAAGGGTCTTTGAGTAGTTGATAAATATTAGTAGGTGGTGGCAGCTGATACTATCATATAGTCTGGGAAAAAGGGGCACAGCAGGAGAACCTGTGCCAGCCTTTCCCAGGAGTCTCAGTGTGGTTGTATAAACTCATCCCAAAGTGTGTGTGTGTGTGTGTGTGTGTGTGTGTGTGTGTGTGTGTGTGTGTGTGTGTGTGTGTGTGTGTGTGTGTGTGTGTGTGTGTGTGTGTGTGTGTGTGTGTGTGTGTGTGTGTGTGTGTGTGTGAGCTACTTGGGCAGGGACACAAAGCACTGGTTGGACAGAGGGTGCTGGATGATTTAGCTTGCCCACTAGGCTGAGATCTGGACCCTATAGCTGTGCCAGTGGAGAGTCTTATTGGGGACCTGGAGACCAGCCCTGGACTGACTGTGATCTCTGTGTGCTCTTAAGTGAAATTACAGTTTACTGTGTGTATTTATCCTTTCCTCCTATATGAGTCACTGGTGTTAGTGGTGAGGATTGAGGCTCTTTGATTGCTGGGCCAGGGCACGGGTGGCACACAGGGTCATAGAGAGGCTTTGTTTGATATGAATTGGTAGCCTATTCTGGAGGAGTGGCAACCTCTGAGAGACATATCTGTCTTTCCAGCAGGTTCTATTTATGTTGCAGGCCAGGTTAAGGTTTCTGTAGTGGGTGACACTTGTCCCATTTGACTTGTGGATGTGCAGCTCTTCCATTAGGTTTGGATATGAGATAGCAATGTAGGCCATGCACAAGTCTCCCCTAAGTAGTCTGTATGCTACTGAGTACAGTTACAGTGATTTCAGTCTGTTAATGTATGACATGTCCTGGAGACTCTGAATTTTCTTGTTTAGAAATCTCTGAGGTATCTCAACTTGCTGCAGTTACCCAGTAAGGTACATACCAAAGGGAGTATTGTGCTCAATTATTGGCCTGATGAGGGTAGAGTACAGGCGTGTTATGACCTTTTCTGCTCTTGAGACAATGGCTTTGCTAATGAGGTGTGCAATGTAGAATGCCTTCTTTACCACAAGAGACACATGGTGGTTAAAGATTAGGCTACAGTCAACTTGCGTTCCTAAGTCTCTACTTAGTTGCTACTTAGGGTATTATTATTTATATGATAGTCTGCTGGGATATTGTTTTTACTGAAGGTGATGATAATGCATTTTTAGCAATGAATTTGAGTCCATGGCTTTCGCACCAATCACTGGTTTGTGTAAGTCCCTCTTGAAGTATATGGACATTGTTTGGGGATTCAATGATTGCACCTAATTTGCAGTCATCTGCAAACTTAGTCAGTCAAAGACCCTCTGTTTTGGCCTGAAGTTCTGAGAAGTATATTCCAAACAATAAGGGGCCCAGCACTGACTTGTGTGGAACCCCACTGGTGACAGGTCTACTGGTTGAGGTAAAGTCCCCAACTCTGACCAATTGTGATCTGTCTGTGAGCCAGTTACCAACCCACATGATGATATAAGGGTTGATATTCAACTGGGGGAGTTTATCAATGATGCCCCAAATGCGGGATTGTGTCGAAGGCCTTGGCTAATTCAAGATAGACTGTATGCACAGATTTGCCTTTGTCTGTGGCTCTGGTGACATTTTCAAAGAAATCCATCAGGTTTAACAGGCATGACCTGTCTTTGACAAAACTAAACTGTGTTGGATCAAAGGTTTGGACATCACCTATAACCTTATTTAAAAGGTCCATGGTGATTCATTCTATGGCCTTACAGATAATGTTGGTTAAGCTTATGAGTTTGTAGTTCCCAGGGTCTGTTGCTTTACCCCCTTTATGAAGGAGTATGATGGTTGCTGTTTTCCACTCAGCAGGGACAAAACCAGTACTCAGGTTGTGGTTGAAAATAGTACCTAATGGAGTTGCCTTCTGGTCCCATAGAGGCTCATTTTTGGCCTTGGAGAGAACATTAATAACTTGCTGAATGGAGATGCAAGGTGAGGGAGATGTAGAGGGAATGCTTTGTGGAATGTTTGGAGGGGACAGGGGGGTTTAATTTTTGCCAAACCTGTTGTGTAATATGTTAGCTATTGTCACAGGATCAGTCTGTGTGATGCCATCCACAGCTAGTTCAGCACACATCTGGGTCCTACCTTTTAGGTTACGGATATAGCTGAAGAATGCCTTATGGTTATCCTTAGCTAAGTTTTTTTTAAAATTACCCTTAAAGAATTTTACAAGTTGTCTTATTTGTTTGTACAGACAGAGAAGGGTGTTCTTCCAGTGTTGGGACCTCTCTTTTTTATTCTTAGACAGCAACTTCTTCCTCTTGTTGTATAACTTATTAATGCTAAATGTCCATCAGGGAGGCTTGTTTTTCTTGAGGATCATGTTTTGATCCTATCAGGTACAGCTGTGTCAACACATTTGTATAAGTGTTTGTACAGGGCATTTGTGTACACCTTAGTATAGTTGTCAGTGCCATCTGTGGGAACAGGAGCTTGGAAAGTATTTGTGCCATCCCTTAGGAGAGTATAATTAGCTTTGGTGAAAATTTTAACCCTGATTTCACCTAAGAGAGGTTCAGGTTTTATAGCTACTTCAAATGTGACTGATTTGTGATCCGATTTAACTAGTGAGGGTCCTATACTTGTGGTGGTGCAATAGTCACTCATGTTGGTGAGGACCAGGCTAAGAAGATTTGAGCCCCTTGTGGGGTTGCATACTATTTGTTCCAGGGCAAAAGTGTTAACAAAGTCCAGGAATCTTTGTGCAAGCATGCTGGTGCTCATATAAGTTTCCCAGTCAATGTAGGGGTAGTTAAAACTGCCCATGACTACAGTGTTTGGTTGTAATTTGACTGACTCAAGTTGGTCCAAATAAGCAGCATGGGTAACTTGGTTCAGGGGGCTTATAGCTAATGATGACTTGAAGTGTGTGTGGGGGGGTTCTTATCCACAGTTAGATGAACTTGGAGTAACTCCATGGAGTTTTCCTGTCTAGTCAGTCTAGAGGTGTATTTATCTTTGACAAAGATAGATACTCCCACACCTTTGTTTCTCACATGTTCATTTTGCAGTTTGAAAAGTGTGGAAGACATTGTTGTCTTGCAAGGCTGGGGTACTCTCTGTGGCCTTGAACCAAGTTTCTGTGATGGCACAACCATCAACATCCTACAGGGGGAGGAGTGCTTCCAGGGAGTGCGGTTTCTGATTTAAACTCCCAGCGTTTAGCAACATAACCTTTAATTTATTGGTGAGTGATATTTTCATGTCAGAAATTTTGTTCTTGAGATCTTGCCTAAAAAAGGCACTATGGGGGAGGCAAGTGCCTTAGCCAGTAACCGAAAGCCTAGAGGTGACAGGTGAAGACCATCTCTGGCAAAGCAGTGTGGTCTATCAACCATGTCATCCCATGCTGACGGGAACTGGATTCCGTTAGAATGACACCAGAAACTAAGTCAATTGTTGAAGTCAATCATTTGTTGTTTATATTGTAGTATCATTGTAGGTGAGGGTAGAATGCTGCTCAAAGTTAGGGACATACCTGCCTGGAACACATATTCATAGAGCTCAGTCATGTCTCTCTTTATATAGTCCAGTGAAGTATGTCTCAAGTCATTCACACCAACATGAAGTATGACAAAGTCATAATGGTATTTGTTGTTGAGAGGCTTGGGTGCACGTGTAATCTGATGGATCCTGGCACCCGATAGACAGCTGACCATAACCTTCTCCTTGCCCAGCCTGGTGTGTGTGTCTCAATGGAGTCATCTATGACTAAAAAATTTAGTTTAGATGTGATTTGCCTTAGGGGCTTATTTGGTGAGACACTGGTGCTTGTGTTTCTATGTGTATTGAGTGCTGTATTAGGTGTAGCATGTTTGTGTTTGGAAGCTCTGTGGTGTTGAGGTAGGTTTCTGGTGAGTACCTCTGTATATAGGTTCATAGGTAGGTACTAGGCTATTGGCCCTAGGGCCTATATAAGCCTAGCCAAAGGTACCCTGGCTTTTGCCACCCAAGAAAATTAGTTTCCTGTGCCACTGTTGAACAGAGCCACAGAAGTGATCCCTGGGGTGAATTTACTATCTCCCATCCAATCATCAAGATTTTTCTTGAACAGTGCTAATGAGGAGCTTTGTTTGATATAGATAGGTAGTTTGTTCCAGAGTATGGGAAGTCTCTGGGACAGGAATCTATCCCTCCAGCATGTTCTGTTTATTGTGGTGATGAGGTTTAGGTCCCTATAGCGTGTAGCTCGTAGGGATTGGGATTTCTTTAAGTGGAGCATGTCTAAAAGCTCTGGGTTTGACATAGCTTTGTATGTTAGGCAGAGATCGCCTCTGAGTAGGCAATATGCAATGGAGTAAAGCTGCAGTTTTTTGAGACTGTCTGCATAGGGCATCTCTTTGAGGCTGGTAATCCTCTTTGTGAGGTATTTCTGTGGCCTTTCCAGTTGTTGTAGATGTCTTGTGAGGTACATACCAAAAGGGGCATTGTACTCTATAATGGGTCTAATGAGTGACGAGTAGAGGGGAACAATGACCTCCTTTTTCCTGGATGAGGAACCTTTTGTGATGAGGTGTGTCACATAGAAGGATTTCCTGACTACTGTGGTGATGTGATTATCAAAGGAGAGACTACTGTCCACCTGTGTCCCAAGGTCTCTTATTACACTTTCGGTGTTAAGTAGACTACCACCTATGTGGTAGTTCATGGGTACTGAGTTTTTACCAAAAGGAATGACAATGCACTTTTTGGCATTGAGCTTGAGGCCATGGCTTTGACACCAGGCATCTGTCTCAGCAAGGCCCTTTTGTAGGATGTCCACATCTTTTGGAGTTTTGATTATGGCTCCTAGTTTGCAGTCATCTGTGAACTTCGTTAGCCAAAGACCTTCTGTGTTGGTCTGTACTTCAGAGAAGTAGATACCAAACAGGAGAGGACCCAGGACTGAACCTTGTGGTACTCAACTTGTCACTGGTCTGAAGCTGGATTTGGAGTCTGCTACTTTCACAGTGTGGGTTCTGTCAGTGAGCCAGTTGGCAACCCATCTTGTGACATAGGGATTTATACCTAGTTTAGTGGATTTATCTATAATTCCAGAGTGGGGGATGGTGTCAAAAGCCTTGGCGAGATCTAGATAGGCTGTGTGAACCACCTTACCCTCATCTACGGCTTTGGTGACTGCTTCAAAGAAGTCTATCAGGTTTAGGAGACATGATTTGCCTTTTACAAACCTGAACTGGGTGGGGTCCTGAGTTTGGAGATTACCAATGTCATTGTTTATAAGTTCCATGATGATATGCTCCATAGCCATGCAGTCCAGGCTCGTTAGGCTAATGGGGCGGTAGTTTCCAGGGTCTGTGGTAGCTCCTCCTTTGTGGAGTGGGATAACTGTCGCTGTGCTCCATTCAGTAGGCACATAGCCTGAGGTGAGGCTATGATTGAACATGGTACTTAGGTGGGGTGCCAGTTCGTTCTGTAGTTCATGTAGAACACAGCCTGGGATGTTGTCAGGTCCCATGGATGCTGTGTTCTTGGCTTTGGATAGTGTGTTTTTTATCTGTGCAGCCATGATTACAGGAACTTTGCATTCTTCTGGTATAGAGATGGGCCCTTTAGGGGATGACAGAGGGGTAAAGTTAGCACTGAACCTATCTGCCAGGATGTTGGCAATATCCATTGGTTCTGTATATTTAGTGCCATTGTGCTGTAACTCAGAGCAGATCTGAGTGTTGCCATTGAGATTCTTGACATAGCTATAGAATGCTTTGTGGTTGTCTTTAGAGTCAGCGGCAATTTTGTTTTCATAACTAGCTTTGGAGGATTTTATGAGGGATCTCAGCTTCTTACTGAAGCTGACCAGGGAGTTTCTCCAATCATGGGATTTTACACTTTTTTGCAACAGTTTCTTTCTTCTGTTGTAGAGTTTGTTTATGGCAAGGGACCACCAGATTGGCTTCCATTTTTGGAGGATAGCATCTTGGTTCTGTTAGGGATTGCAAGATCCATGCACTCATGTAAGTGCTTATAAAGTGCATTTGTGTAGGATTCAGCAGTCATACCTCTATTGTCCGTCAGCATGGGTGTCGTGAAGTTTGCCACTTCTGTCTTAAGAAGCATGAAGTTGGCTTTGGAGACATTTTTTACTGTGGTTTCCCTAATGGGGTGTGGGGGAGGGATGTGGATGTCTAGGGTGATTAGCTTATGGTCGGATCTGACCAACGAGGACTTTACCTCTGGTGTGGAGCACCAGTTGCCCATGTTGGTAATAACCAGGTCTAGGATATTGCTGCCCCTGGTGGGGGTGTGGATAAGTTGACCCATGGCATTGGAATTTATGAATTCCAGAAAACGTTGAGCACAAGAGTTGGTACAGGAGTAGTTTTCCCAGTTAATGGTAGGGTAGTTGAAATCGCCCATTATTAGGGTGTTAGGTTGTACCCTAATATTTTCCAGTGTATTAAGAAATGAGGAGTGGGAATTCTGGGACATGGTGGGGGATCTGTAGCAAGCTAAAATTTGGATTGCGGTCTTGCCCAGAGTTAGTTGCACTTGGATAATCTCGGATGCATTATGCTGAGCAACTAGCCTGGAGGTGTGGATATCCTTAATGAATATGGACACGCCTCCGCCTTTAGTGTTTTGGTCCAGGTTAGGTGGCCGAAAGGTGTGGTATGAATTATAGCCTGGTAATGCAGGGGTACTCTCTGGAGCCTTGAACCAGGTCTCTGTCACTGCACAGTTGTAGATGTTCTCCATTTTAAGAAGTGCCTCGAGAGAGTGCATTTTGAGGTTTAAACTTCTAGCATTGAGTAGCAATACCCTCAGTTTCTTCTAATATGATGGTTTATGCGTTGAGTGCATGGTTTGCATAGAAGGTGTAGTATGTGATCTGACAACCTGTTCAGTATTACCATTCTGTGCATGAGAGAGCAAGGATTCCAGATTCTTAGTGTAGATGCATCTCTTGCAAATTGTACTTGGGTGATTTAGGAGTTGTCAGTGTACATGAGGCAGTTGCTGCACTGCCTCAGGATACCCATGTCAATCAGGCTGATAGGAGAAATGGAGGGAAACTGACCATCCATAATGCTAGGTTAAATACAGTTTTCACAGTAGGGAGAGGAAATGGAGGGGTGTGGTATACCGGGTGCTCTAGATTGGGTCTATACTAATGGGGTGCTCTATAAAGGGTCTACACTAGTGGGTATTCTCTAAATGCTATGAGACTATTGTAGATTTGGTGGTTGTGGGACTGTTTAAGGGGCAAAAGTGCAGCTGAGGTGCTCTCTCAGCAGCTATGCACAATTTAAGGATTTCTCAGCTAGATTATGGGCAGCTCTTAAGGGAAAATTTATCTACTGAAGTTTTTGCATCTATAACCGCCAATGGTTATTCCCACTGCAAAGTAGTGTGCAATGGTCACAGAGGTGTGCTATGTACAAACAGATGAATACAACAGAGCAGTGGCTGATCGCCTAACTCTGTGGAACTGTGTTAAAATAGTGAGCAAACTGAATTAAACACTTTAACCCATAAAAAAAGCTTAAAACTGAGCCCTGTGGCAGCAATCTTTAATCAGATGTATCCTAACTACACTCTCCTGCCACAAGTGTACAGGGAGGCCCTCTCCAACAAACTATAGCTTGGTTTAGGGTTGAATTTACCAAGCAGAACCAGATCCAGCAGGTCTGAATCTAGTCTGTGCTACAGCAGACAAAAAGTGCAACAAATCAGCAAGAACAATTTAAAAAAATTAGCAATATAGCAAAAGCACAGTTTAAAAGTGCAAAATACAGTATAAAATTGCACTTATTGTTAGCAGAATGCAACAGATTCTGTGGATTGCACAGATGACTACAGCAGAGCAGTGGCTGGTTGCCTAACTCTGCGGAGGTGTGTTAAAACAGTAAGCAAACTGAATTAAACAATGTAACCAATAAAAAGTGCAAAACTGCCCTGTGGTAGCAGCCTTCAATCAGATGAGTCCTACTGCACTCTTCTGCCACAAGGGTGCAGGGGGGGCCTGTCAAACAAAAGATAGCCTTGTTTAGTGCTCAGTTTAACAAACAGAACCAAATTCGGCAGGTCTGAACCTAGTCTATGCTACATTCACAACTGTATACAGTTACAGTGGGAGAAATCTCACCCAGCCCTTTTGTCTCATACAAATTGAAACACAGTCAATGGAACAATGAATTCACATAGGTGTAGTCTCACAGCTTTGTTAAGACTTCCACTGTGGTGCATATGATTCATGCATGTTTGTAGTTGGGCCTACATAGCTTGCTTTACAATGCCAGTCGAGGGTAACATTCTATGAATGTATTGACATTACACAAACAACATTGCATGACATTATTATTTTCAATTTGTATTTATTCATTATCAATGCAAATACTATATGTGCTTGTGTTGCTTACATGCTGTTATGGTAGTGTTCTCTGTAATGTCTTGTGAGCATGCCCAGTATAATCTTGTATTAAATGTACTCCATTTGCAAACAGAGACCTTGAAGTACTGCAGTGTGTTATTATTTGTCACTTGTGCATTTTGATAGCTGTTATATTATTGTTTATGATGCACATGTATATAAAACACATGCTTGTCTAAGACATATACCAATGTAATATATCCCCTATCTATGGTTGTCCAATGACAGATGTTAAAACATGTCCCTTTCAGCAGTGCATGACACAGCTGCTGTACAGCTCATGTCTTGTTTACATAGGATGGAGTGGGAAGATACAGGACTACAGTCAGATATCACATATACATTTCCTGTATATACATGTTATATTCAATAACTGCACTGTATGCGAATGACCCATAATGTATCCACTGTCCTTGCTAACTGTTATCTAAACTTAGCATATTATCAACATTAATATCACATTTATTCCCCTTTCTTACTATGTTGCATTCTGTCCCTCTCACATCCATTGTTAGCATCTCTGTTTTTAAATTATGTACATGGGTAAAGACTTGGAAACAGGATTATTTATTATTGTCAATATGGATGTCTTTTTTGAAAAATGTTTATTTCTGGCATCATCACATTTGAATGCATTAATTGAGTAAATTATTTCTGTTTACCCTCCCCCATAAGTGTCCATACACTACTCACATTATATTCTGTGTAAAGTAACTCAATTTTCTGTCCCCTACATCTGCATATTTACGTCATTTGTTTTTACTTCATATAAGCTGTCTTCCCATGCTCACATAATATGTTTGCCTACAGGCAAGTACTTTGTTTATATTGTGTGCTTGTGCTCCCAGCACCATTTCATGGCCACCAGCACTGCTGCTGGCCACGAATCAGTGTTGGAGCCTTAATCTAAAAATGCACTCACTGGAGGCTCTCCTAGCACTGGAAGATGCTGATGTCTGTGCAGTCACAGAAACTTGATTCAGGGCTGCAGAGAGCACTCCTGCCTTACCAGGCTATACCTCATTCCAGACTATCCAACCCCAAAATGAGGTCAGAAAGACTAATGGTGGTGGAGTTTCTATCTTCATTAAAGACAAGCACATCTCCAGACTGGTTTGCCAGCATGACTCACTGGAATTACTCCAGGTGCAACTGACAGTTGGCAAGACACCCATCCAAGTTATAGCCAGATATAGACCCCCCCTCCATGACTCAGGACACCCACTCCTCCTACCTGGACCTACTTCACTCCATCAAGGTACCCCCTAACACCCTTTTCCTTGGTGACTTACCTTAGACTGGGTGAATTATTCCTTCACTAATGCATTCACCCAACAGTTCCTTGACTTCATCAGTTCTAACACACTAGACTAGCTTGTCTCATGCCCCACAAGGGGAGATAGCATTCCGGACTTAGTTCTCACCAACATGGTACCCGCTGCTTCACTCTCATAACATGTTCTTCCCTGTCGAGATGAGATCATTGATCTGTCTCATTTGAAGTTTCTATCCCACCCAACCCCCACCAGCCATAACCAGGCTGAAAAACTTCTCATATATGAAAAATGTACTAAATGCATAAAATATGTGCATTTGAATATGTTTAAATTTTTGAAGGGTTTTTGGAATTAAGAAATGGAGTTTGTAAGTTTAGCAATTGGTGTAGGGTGATGTTTCAAATCATTTTGTGGGTTTTTGGTGGGGGTTGTGCATATATTTATATATATTTATATATTTATTTATATATTTTTTTATTTATATTTATATTAATGTAATTGGAGTGCACATGTATTAATGTATTACATAAGTGGGTATGTTTGTGCACATATTTTATCCATTTAGTACATTTTTCATATATTTAAAACTGCCAGTAAAATTGGTATGACATTTTTTATGTGGTATCTGAGGGGTTAAATGAATGAAGGGATATTCAGTTGTTCAGTTGTTTAATTATTCAACTGCTTAATTGTTGAAATGATCAATCAACCCTCAGGATGTGTATTTAAGAACTGCTGGTTGTGTGGAAAGTTATCCCTTGAAGGCTGAGGTACCAGGAGAAACACAAACCTGTCTGATGGAATCCTGTATCAACATGCTTTACAACAAAAGGAAGAAACTGCTGTCCAAGGGTAAAAAGGAACACATTCCAAATTGGAAAAACTCCCTCCTCAGCCTCAACAGGCAAATTAGATCACTAGTGAAAACCTCCAAAGCCAATTATGAATTGACACTAGCCTCAAAAACAAAAGGAAACCACAAAACCTTCTTCAGCTACATTAGGAACCTCCATGGCAAAGCCCAGGTTTGTTCCAAATTAGCACTTAAGAGTACCACTTACACTGATCCTGTTGACTTAGAAATCTGCTAGCTGATAGGTTCAGCACAAACTTCAAGTCTCTATCCCCCAAAGGCCCATTCAACATCCCTGAATCTTGTCCCGCACCCCACATCTCCATAGATCAAGTGTTAAAGACCCTATCCAAGGCAAAGAACACAGCTTCCATGGGATATGATAGTATTCCAGGCTGTATTCTGCACCATCGCCATCAAAAACTAGCTTTACCATTGAGCACCCTATTCAACCACACCCTAATTACAGGCTTCATTCCAGCAGAGTGGAGTACTGCCATTGTCATCCCCTCGCACAAAGGTGGTGCCATTACTGACTCAGGAAACTATCACCCCATTAGCTTGACAAGTCTGATCTGTAAAGCCATGAAGCGTATTATTATGAATTTCATCAACAAGGGCATAGGCAATCTCCAAGCACTTAATCCCACTCAGTTTGAATTCATCAGGGGCAGATCTTGCCTGTTGAACCTGGTCTACTTCTTTGAGACTGTCACCAAGGCCCTGGATGAGGGAAAGTCAGTACATGCAACTTACCTTGAATTGGCCAAAGCCTTTGACACAATCCCCTCCTCGGGCATCATCAAAAAGCTAACTCAACTTGGCGTAAATCACTATCTTGTCAGGTGGGTGGCCAACTGGCTCATTGATAGGATCCACAAAATCAAAATAGGTGCCATCACCTCCGATAGCAGACCTATCACTAGTGGTGTTCCCCAGGTATCTGTCCTGGGACTCCTACTGTTTGGCATCTACTTCTCAGAGGTCCAGGCAAAGACAAAGGGCCTGTGGCTGACTAAATTTGTGGATGACTGCAAGTTGGGTGTTGTCACTGACTCCCCAAATGATGTTAACATACTGCAAGAGGGTCTCACAGCAACAAATGACTGGTACCAAGTCATGGCCTTAAGTTAAATGCAAAAAAATGTATTATCATACCATTCGGCAAAAATACAGCTTCTACTGATTACCACATCAATGGCAACTCTCTTAGTACACAACCTGTGGTGACAGACCTGGGTACTCAAGTTCATAAGAATCTCACATTCAACCATCATGTAGTGGCAGTGGTCAGAAAAGCCTTTTACTTGGTTCATGTCATAAGTAAAGGGATTGCATCCAGAAAAAAGGAGGTTATTACATCTCTGTACTCACTCCCTCATTAGACCTATAATTGAGTATAACGCCCCATTTGGTATGTACCTCTCCAAACACCTGCACCAACTGAAGAGGCCTCAGAAATACCTCACAAAGAGAATCCATGGCCTCCAACACCTGTCCTATGTGGACAGGCTGAAATCACTATCACTCTACTTGGTATCATACAGATTGCTCAGAGATGATCTGTGTCTCTCCTACAAGGCAATATCAGACCTTACCCTATTAGAAATGCTCCATATCCGTAAGTCTAACTCCTTGCTCATTACCTGCTCAAAAAGCCTAACTCTAATATGCAACATCAACAAAACCTGCTGGAGAGACAGGCTTGTCTCCCAGATGCTGCACTATCTCTCGACTATACTTCCCATACATGGCAAAAAGAGTGCCTTGCTGACCATCTTCAAGTGCAACCTTGATGAGTGGATGGGAAACCACAAATTTGTCCCAGGGGTACCACCTTTGTCACTCATTGACAGGGGTGACAGGTGCTGAATGAGGTTTCTTTTTGGGGATAAACTCTTGGCTAGGCTTGTAAGGGCCCCAGGGCCATTTGGCTAGTAACTGCCTATGATGCTATGATCTTATTATGCAGGTTTTGCTCATTGACACATTAATAATTCTATGTTCTCTACAGAAATTCTGACGCAAGTCTGAAAACAAAGATTGTGTTGCCTTGATTTATTTAGTGATTGTCTTCCAGAGATTATGCTAAAATGTAAATAGTCATATTGCTTAATGAATAAAGTGGATTCTGTTTTCCAGACAATTACCAGCCTGGTATTTTATTGTTTGCCTGGAGAAAATCTATGCTATTTTATGATACTTTGCTGCATGTGCCACTGACGTCTGTATTATATACTGTTACTCAGCCATCTCATGTAAAGTGAAGGGCTGTGATATGTTCACCTTCTCAAATCCTGATGCATGGCAGTCATGTGAACAAGACCAGGTGTAATCCATATCATCAGGCACCGATGCATTCTAATCTAAACCTTCAGCTGGAGAAATTCAGATATAGGGCAGGTCATTACAGATCCTTGCTTAAGACTCTCTTCTGCCTCAGACTGACCATTGAGCTGTTTGTACATCTGAGCAAGTTAACACAATTCTGATTTGTTTTTTGTTTTCTTTTCCTCCCTGTGCAATTCTCTGTTCTAGGCCGCACCGTTGCTATTCTGCTGCTTTATTGTGTCCAACTATTCCATTTGATTAACATTTGACTCATCTTAATTTTCTGTTTTATACAGACTAGATAACATCATATTAGTTTCTACATTGTTTGCCACATCCTTTAAGTTGAGTCTTCTTCCATCTTTACTCACTTGACTTAAGAAAATGTTTATTTTTCTTTCACAGTGCACCTTTATAGAACTATCCATTGCACCTTTATCATATGCAGCCCTGGTCATTGTCCCACCAGGTTACTGCTTACAAAGTGAACTGTAACTATGCACCTATCTGCATAAATTTCAAGACCTGCATTTGTGTATGCTTCAGATCAACAGCCATCTTGATACTGACTCAGCCTGTATGGCTAACATTGATATTTAATTTCCGCTGCAGCTGTCAGAAATAGGGCTTTTCAAAAATTATAGTATATTTTCTATGTGCCATCCTATGTCTGTAAGTCTGTTGTATTATTTAGTTTACTGAAATATATACTGACCCAGCAGCAATTATAGATAAAGCTGTTTTCTTTTTTTCCCATGTGGCTTGGAAAATATACTAGAAACTGGATAGACATCTTCCTGATTAAAAAGGGGAAAATACGTACATTCACACACACACACACACACACACACACACACACACACACACACACACACACACACACATTTTAGGAAAAATTAATTTCATGATGCTGTTCAGGATGAAGTCTAATACCTTTATGCCTATGTACTGTCCCCATAAGTACAAATTAAATACAGTAAATTTTCATTATGGGGAAGCTTGTTGAGCAGTTGTCTTAGGAACTGTTCAGCCAGGGCAACTGGTAATAGCTGCAATTAAGTAGGTATGTTTTGTATCGGGTAGGCAGTCACCTTTCCTTACATTTTACCAGTGAGTTTCTATTCAATTTGTTTCTAACTTCAGAGTGAAAAGGCTGTACTCATGTCATAATTCACTGATCTGCTGTATTCACTGAATTACTTATAGTTTTGTCCTATCTGTGTTTTAAGTTATGTGGCACATTGCATACTTTGACATGTTTGAGAATAAGATCCTTGATAAAATAGTTGTGATAACTTCAACAAAGTAGTAACTTGTGTTTTTTTTTTTATTTTAGACTCGTGATGCTATCACCAGAAGAGACCTTGAAGACGCCAATAACAAATCAAGGGTTTCATTAAAGCTAAATATTGCTGCTTTAATTACTGGCATCATTATTACAATTGCTTATGTATTAATAATCTTGGGACTACATGGCATATTATAATTGACTGTACAATAATTTTTGAGCAGCTCTCACCAAATATCTAGAACTCATACTACTACCAGCAATATTAAAAGAAAGACATTTATAATAAATAAGTACTGCAGAATATATTTCTGCCTCTCAGAAGTTTTGTTAATGTACAAAATCAGTCATCCATCTTCACTCTGTCAATAAAAGCTGTAATGATATACTAACTATAGACACTGATGTGAAGTGGGAAAGCAGGCTTAACTTAATATTAAGGTTGCAGTCTTGATTGTTTTTATGTTTACTTTTTATTAATTTTTTTGGGGCCTCAGCTGATTAATACTAGAAATATTAATCCTCTGTACAAAGTAACATAGAACCACCAATGCAAAATAAAATGTTATGACATTGGTTTGTGTCTTGCATTTATTTGTCTCCTGCAAATATGAATGCCTCATGCAAATATGAATGCCTCACTTATGGTTGTTCACTTACATTACTACTTTTGGTATAGCCTCAGCAAAAGGAAAATATACAACTTCAGAAACCTAAATTTGTTGTCAGGTATATCATCTCCCAATTCTTTTGGATTACCATATTGTACATTATAAATACATGCAATGTGATCTAACAAAAAGACATTTTAGATAAATTTTAATTAGTCCACAAATTCACCTGTGACCCTCACATTATAAAGCTCTGATTGTACTATGTTTCTACTTGGCAATTTCAAAAATTACATGTGATGAGTAGGATTCAGAAAATCATATGAAAGGGGTAAATCAAGCCTGAAAATATGTACATAATTCCAAACATAGGGAGATCCTGGGAAAAAGTAAATCAGGCCTGAAAATAGGAATGTCCAAAACAAAATTAGCCAGTTAAGATTCTGTCTATTAATCTTGGATATACTGACATTTCTTCATGTTTTCTTCTTGCACACTTCAACTTTCTAAATGCATGTTACAAATTGGATATACTGTTAATTCCTTAACATTTTGTTTTGCTATTTCTAAACTATATTTTGTGGCATAACAATGACTGTTGAGCCTAGAAAATACTATACTTTTAATCCTATCAACTCCTGGGTCAGACAATGAGCAGGAAGGCATGCAGTTAATGGGAATCAGCTGCAGGCAGAGCTACTTCAGGCCTATTACCCTAAGAGATTCCTGTCTTCCTGAGATGAGAGAGGAAACCAAGAGGAGTCCCAAGGATTTACAAGGGTACTCAAAAGGTATTCCTGAAAGGAGAACCTTTGGGATATTCTTGAAGCTGGGAAGGGATAAAGGCAGTTTTCCTGCATTCTGAAGAAAGTCATATGTAGTTATTTGAATTATATGCTAATCTGGATAAATAGATCAAAGCTCGTTTTGTTCTAGGTCACTGTGGGGTGGAGCACATTGTAATCAGTGATAAATGTGAAAACACTGAGTTGAAATGCTGAAAGCCTCTTGACTTTTTTAATTACTAACATTTAGATACAAAGCCAAACTTTTTGTTTATTCTCACCTACCTGTGTGTCTTTAAATGTCACACGACCATGGGGAGAACATTCAGATGTTTAAAATTACTGGCTGTTTCTCCTTTTTTAATATGTGTTACCTCTCTTACTAACAGTAATTAATAGTTACAGGACTGTGCGTCTCTGTTTGCATATCACTTATCACTGCCAACTGGGCTTCTGTGGAAAGCATGCTGTTTGGTACAAAAACTGATTTTGCTGGCAGGTAAGAATGATTTGGACTACTCAGTATGCATAGGCTTCTACTAAATGGATACACCATCTATTTCTTTTACATTCCTCTCAAAACATCATCATTTTATTGTTTTCAAAACCATAATACAATTCACACACTATTTACATTATGTACAAAATTGCCACATATCCACATCATACATTAACAATATAAAACAAACTCAAGCCAACAATCTGTATTGTTTCTACATCTTCTATCCAATCTAAGATTGTGTTTGTTCACTTACTGTATGTCCTAAAAGAAAGTGGATAGGAACCTCTAAGCCAATATAATGTTAAAGATTTGCTCCCAAATTTTTATACTATTTATACTTTTCTTGTTGTTACTAATTAATAATTTATGTGCTAAAATATGCTTGATCGCTAACAGCCTGAATTTTTGCCACGATGTCTGTGCTGGGGTTCAACCAATTTGTGGCTATATATAATTTCATTAATAAACTGATATTCATAATTACGATCCTCTTTGATTTGTCTAAATTCTCCTGGGATGTGTAGAATCAAAATTCCCAGGTGAGTGTTGAGTTTTGTAACCCATTTTTGTAACTGCAATTTTAATGAGTTCCACAATTTATAAATGCATCGAACTCCAGAACATGTGTAGCAGGTCCGCTGTCTGATCTAAACACTGTGGACATTTAGGTGAATTTTTGAATCAAATTAAATATCATCAGTTGAGTAAAGACCAGTTTTTGAAGGGATACTGATTTCAATGTTAAGTTAAACGTCTCTGCTATCTTACTATCATCTAGGGATACCAAAAGAATATGATTATTATATTTCCTCTCTTTTATCATTTTATACTCTGGGGATATGTATTTTCTATCTTGTTGCAATGCTTCCCACAGATTGCGAGAAATAACTAGTTCCTCTTCTTTAATTTCGGAGCTAATAAAATAATTTATGGCAAGATCTTTTATCTGCCTCATTATAATTAAAAAACATCATAATTTTTAATCCCACAGTCAAAAAAGGAATTCCATCCAGTATACCTGTACTACTATACATGTGAAAAAAAAACAAAAAAAGATTTGCCTCTGTTTCTGGCCTATTTACCCTTTTATATCCAAAATGAATCATCTTTATTTTGTACTTTCTTTATTTGTTTTTGTACATTCTTCTTTCAATGGTACATGCTTGGCTATCAGTCTACATACTATTATAAACCTAGTCGATAACCAGAGGTTAGAATCAAGCTCTTTTTCCTGCATATGTGAGGAAAAGACCTTAACCATTATGCCAAATTCTCCCTCCAGAACATTGGCATCCTGAGCTATGTCATTGTTACTCTATATCAGTTCAACCTATACCTCTCAACCTCATGGTGCAAGAAATCTGGACAAAGCCTAAATAATGGCGGACAAAGGCCCAAAAATAGAGACAGGTTATAAATATTGCTCTTAAAATCTTAGAAAGTTACTTGAATAACAGAATCTGTGTTAGTGTGCATTTTCTGATGGTATAAAGTATGAAACTTAAATGTATGTCATTATTTAGTGACTGCAGTCTTCAGTGATTTACCAGAAAACCAGCAATTTTACGAGGAATGGACTGAAAATATGAACCAAAAATCTGGCCATTGTGTGAAAATCTGGGCAGTTGAGAGGTATGGTTCAACAACAGGTCTTAAACATTTTACCATGATATTATATTGCAACATGGGGTTCCCGCTGTATATTCAAGGACCTTAAGTACAGTCCTCAATACTACAGGTATTTAATACAGTTAATGGGAAATATGTACTAAGACTGAGATTGCTGTCTCTCAGGGTTTTCCCCTTCTCCAAGATAAAGTAGTCTCAGAGCTAGTACATATGAGTAGTGTAGTGTGAAGGGAGTTTGCCTTCTGGCAAAAATGTTTGTAAAATGTAACACCAAATTTTGCACTTACTGTTATTTTACAAGGACTGCATTTACTTTTCAGAGTATTGAGACATAGTGGACCGGATTTATGAAAGCTTACACAGAGTGCAAGAAGAGTGTAGGAGCTCACGGCGGCAATATGTCTGCCATGCGATCCAGGTACAGCCGGCAGGGGCTTGCACGAGAGCTGCTAAAGCTACTCTTGCACGGACAGCGTCATGGTATGCAAATTACCTCATTTGCTGCTGAAAGCTATGCAAATGAAGTAAATTTGCAATCCAGGAAACACTAACCTGTCATGGAAGATTAGTGTTATTTGCAGAAATGTACTCCGTTGGTAACGGAGTACCGTTCTGCAAATAGCTAAACGGAGCTATGCAGCTCCAAATAATGGATGCATACAGTTGAGGAAGCATGCCAATGGTCAAATATAAGGCCATTGGCATTTATAAATGTTTAAAATTATTGAAATCTAACCTTTTTTTTCCCCCAATCTCTGATGTTTAAGCATAGCGCAGCACTGCCATACAGGTGGATGGCAGGCTGAAGACAACATGGCCACTGAGTAGTGGTTGCTAAGGGGGGGATGCTCAGTGTGAGAGATGTAACCATGCATTAGTAGGCAATCCTATGCAAATGAGGATAAGGATAGTGAATCTCAATTTTCCCCAGCATGTGAGCCATGTCCCAAGAGTGTAAGTGTAGGAGTAGGTGAGTAGTAGAGTAGAATATAGGTGACATCATGAGGGGGTATGTCAGAAAGGCTGTAAGCTAATTGGAGCACAGTGGCTTGTGTTTGCCCTGAGTTGCTCAGGATTGCAAGAGGAGTGCCTACAGTTGTCCTGTTTGAAAACCTGAAACCAAAGGTGCACACTGTTAAAATATCGGAAATTTCTTGCAAACATGCACACAGCGTGTACGCGGCGCTGCCCTGGGCGGAAACAGAAAGGGGAAAGGAAGGAAAAGAAGTAGTAGGAAATTAACCATGGAGAACTAGCAGAGCTGCCAGGTGAAATATATCAGAATCAGCCAATTACACAGGCAGCAGACTATCCCAGCCCAGCACTTTAAACACTGCAAACAGCATTCCCCCCTGTTTTTTCCCAAGAACTCTGCAACATTGCAGTATACAAAGAGGTAAAGCTTAAAAAGCTTAAGTCAGACAAAATGTTAGGGGCTGCTCTTGCTGTCATAAACCAACATGTGCAAGGTGCTGAGGGTGGTGATGTTGTGAATGCTGCTGAGAAACCCACAGTGAGGAGATGGAAAAGAGTGTACAGACCCAGGGTAACCTACCAGGGGCTACATGAGCTGGAGATAGTGGAGCGCTATAGGGTGGACAGTGACCTCCTGTAGCAAACTGTTGAGCTGAGCCAGCCATGCCTCACACACAGAACCAACAGAGGGGAACCCAGCCCAGTGGATACCAATGTATGTGTTGGCATAAGAATACTAGCTACAGGTACCTTCCAGAGAACAACTGGTGATATGATGGGGATTTCACAGGCATTAGCATCCAGGGTACTCCACCAGTTCTTGGATGCCATGTCAGCACATGTCGATGACCATGTATATTTCCCCAATTCCCATGAGGCATTCATCAGCAATATGCGTCTTTTCCACCAAATAGCAGAATACCCTGAGGTAGTGGGTGCAATAGACTGCATGCACATAAGCACCACCCGGTGAGCGGGGTAGGGTCTACATCAACTGCAAGGGCTTCCCCTCCATCAATTGCCAGGTCGTCTGCGATGCCCAGGGCATAATAATGAATGTGTGTGCTGGCTGCCCTGGAAGCTATCACGATTCCCACATCTGGCATCTGCCTCAGCTGTACCAGAGATTTGCCAATGGGGACATCCCTGATGGTCACCTAGTGAGGGATGCTGGATACGCACTGGAGCCGTGGCTGATGACACCCATCAAAAATGCACACACACCTGAACAAGAACTCCATAATGAGGCACACGCACAAACAAGAAACATAATTGAGCGTGTGTTTGGGATGCTCAAGTCATGGTTCCGGTGCCTGGACACATCTGGTGGAGCCTTGCAGTACTCACCTACTACATGTACCCAGATTGTTATGGTATGTGCCATGCTACACAATATGATCCTGTGGAAACAACTGCAGCAGGAACAGCATGGGGCAGGGCCAAACAGCCCCCCACCATTGCCAAGGCCTGCACAGGCACAGTGTGACTCGGGGGAGGAACAACCTGAGCCTGCCACAGTAGGCAGAAGGAGGCATGCGTAGTATGCCCTGGCCTTGGCAAAGAGGCAACGCATAGCACATACACTGGCTCAGTAGAAACCCTGGAAATTATACCTCTCTCTGACTCGCACATAAAATAAAAGGGATGCCTAACTTGACACTACCTGTTTTCAAACATGTATTGGGAGCGTACTATGTGCATCCGACATAGGCAGCCCTGCAGCACCACCTGAGGCATGAGTGCCCTATTCTAAGTAATATAAAGCACTGCAAAGCACATTTTATGAGTATTGAGCATATTTAAATACAATTGCATGTAGCTGTGCACTGAGCTAACCAGCTCAACGTTGGGCAACATCGGGCAAAGTTGGGTAAACACACTTACACCTGCTCTACTGTTCCTTAACCAGTCAGGTCTGCCCCGCAGGAAAATAAAAAGCAGTGACAGGGCTCAAACTCAGGATACTGTGCACTATAGTCACAGTACTGAACTACTAAGCCATGACAGTATTTCACTGGCACAAACACAACTTAAGTCACTTACACATACCAGTTGCGGGGAGGTCACATACCTAACAGTCACAGCCAACAGGACAATTGTAGACAAACGCAAACACAAACAAATGCTGTATCATGCCCTCTGAAGAGGGATATGAGTAACCTCCCCCCAGGCCTATGCAGACAGGCAACAGCAGGCCAGGCAGTGTGATGTGGGTTGGGTAGGCTATGAAGTCACAAACTAATATGCATGTAATTGGAAGCTAAGGTCTGTAGTACAGTGGTATGCCTCAAGCCAGTATGATAGGCAACAGTACAGACTGAAATGGAGTACCTGACATAGCAGTGCAGGCCTAGCAAATGTGTATAAGTGTCAGGTGTACCCCTCATCCTATATACACCCACAGTAACAATCAGGTGTGCCCCCTGGTAGAAATGTACAAATAATAGCTGTCCCCCCTGTGTGTAGAAATGTTGATAAGTCTATGCAAATTGACTCATGGAAGCCCTGCAGGCACAGCATGCTTCCTGTCAATGTACAACACAAAGGTGAGCCCTGAAGTAAAAACCAACTTGATTTTTCACACACATATAGTATATATGCCCATAGTGGGCATTCTCACACACTTAAACAAATTTAGCAAATTTCAGTCAGCAACATACTGAAAGGTCATACTGGGCATGCTCACACACTTAGGCCATGTCTGAGTACAGCAGTGGGCCACACATATCTGCCAGTTGCAGTTCTTACTCCAAACACTTGTCACTATTCACCAACCCTGCCTTGCGCACACAGTGATATGAAAACAGACCCATATAATATATTGGACCCCTGTCATAATCAAACTATGTACTACAAGTACTTAAGTTGTTCAAAGAAAGTGAAAATCCAAAGAAGATCAATAAATCTCCGATCAGTATCATCAAGAAACAATGAGCATTTATTACATTATCCAAGCCATGTTCTGGCAGAAATATTGCCAAAAAGTCCATAAAGAACCATGAAGCTTTCTTTCGCTATGTCATAAATATCAATGTAAACTCATGTATGTTCTGAGTCAGTGCAAAGTGTAAATGAATACATGTACATGACTGACATTGCCAACATCTTGTCAGACAGGTTCATACATATTTACCCTCCTCTCACTGACAAAAGGGCCCATTACCATACCTGGAGATTGTGAAAACCCAGAAATCACATATACAATGGTTAAACAGCTCTATCCAAACCTAAAAACATGCTGTCAATGGGATGACATGGTTTCTCTGGCTGTGTCATATGTGAACTCCAAAACAAAACAGTCTGTTGAGACTCACCCTCTGTACAGGATATGAAACTGTTGAATGGGTTAGAGCAACATTTGGCACACTCCACAAGTGTTGGTGCACAACAGACCATAGGAACTATTGCTTTATAAGCCTAATAAGCCTGATCTGCAAGGCCATGGAATCCATCATTATGAAACTCATAAACAGAGCTACTGGGAGCCCACAAACACCCAACCCCTACCCATTTTGGTTTGATCAGGGGCAGATCATGGTTCCTAAACCTGCTAGACAGTTTTCAAGGCAGTCTCCCAGGACATACATCAATGAAATGAGCTACACACGGCCTACATAGACCTTGAAAAGCCCTTTTCCAACATCCCACACACATGTCATATCCACAAAATCAACAACCTGTGCATAAACACGTATGTCATCTGATGGATTGCCAACTGGGGCACAGATAGATCTCACAAGGTAAGAATTGTGGTCTCCCTGTTGGACTGTAAACTGGTAACAACTGCTGTCCCCCATGACTCAGTCCTGGGACCCCTCCTGTCTGGTGTATACTTTTCAGAAATACAGTCAAACACACGAGGGCTATAGTTAGCAAAGTTTGTAAGATTACTGCAAAAAAGGTTGTCATAATCGATGTTTGGGACAACAGAGACATCCTTAAAAAGGGTCTCAGTCAGACAGATGTGGTGTCAAAATTATGGCCTCGAGCTACAGTCGTACAAATACCACATAGGTGCCAACACCCTAAATATGGAGGTAATAATAAGGGATCTATGGACACATGTGGATAGTCATCTCTACTTCCAGAAACACATTCACAAAGTGGTTAGAAAATCATGCTATGTGTTCCCACAAATTGCCAAGGACTTTGCATGTAGGTCAAAGGAGGTTCCCTCTACTCATCAATCATCAGACACATCAGAGAGTATCATGGTACACTTGCGATGAATCTGACTAGGCACCTTCAGCAGCTGGAAAGACTGCTGAAGTACCTCAACAAGAGGATTACTGGCCTCAAACAGTTGCCCCATGCAACAAGACTGAAGTTAACTCAATCTGTACTCTGTTGCATACTGTCTACTCAGGCGATCTCTGCCCAACAGACAGGTCCATGTCCAATGCAGAACTGATGTACATGTGCTATCTGAAGTAAACCCAAGCTCATCATCACAACAAAAAATACAACATGTTGGAGGGATACATTACTAACTCACAGACTTCCCTTGCTTTGGAACAGGCTCCCAACCTACATTAAGCTGAGTCCCTCACTGACACTCTTGCAGAGAAACCTTGATGAGTGTAAGTGAAACTGAACTGTCACACCATGGATCACTTCATCAGCTCTACTACACAGAGGCCTAGGGAACTAACCCCGTGTGTGGTGATAGCTGCACACTCTGGCCATACTAATATATGCCTTCAGGCAGATAGCCTATTACCTACCTATATATATGTAGGGGGAACACAGTATAATAAGCCAAAGATGGATGGACAGAGATGTGTGTAAGAGGGTGACCATGACAGGGAGACATCCAGGACTGTCCCATCCAGCACACATCCCAATGGCACAAAAGACATGAGGTGCACATCTCACCCACTGTACATTACAGCCACCAGTATCTGTAAACATTACAGTGTATGTGGTCCATTGCCTGCTGTACAACATGACTGTACAATGAAGTACACATCTACTATCTGTAGACATGTACCTGTCACATAGGTTCATAGGTATGTAGTAGATTATCTTCATGAAGGCATATATTAGCCTAGGCAAGTTGTGCTGCTTTCACCACCCCACTGGGTAGTTTCCTAAGCCCTAGTTCTAATAGTTAGTAACCTAAGCCCCGTTCTAGTAGGGCTGCTGATGTGATGCCTGGCGTGAATTGTCTGTTTCCCATCCACTCATCAAGGTTCCAATTGAAGAATGTCAGCGAGGGGCTCTGTCTGATGTACATTGGGTCTCTGTTCCACAGTAAGGCAAGTGTCTTGGATGGTACTCTATCCCACCAGCATGTTGTATTCATTGTTGTGATGAGGTTCATATCCCTGGAGTGTGTAGTGTGACTCAATTTTGTTATCCATAGGTGGAGCATGTTCAACAGTTATTGTTGGACATGGCTCTGTATGTTAGGCAGAGTGTGCCTCTGAGTAGGCGGTATGCAACGGAGAACAAATTTAGTTTTACCAGTTGTGTTTGAGGCCAGTAATCCTCTTGGTGAGGTACCTCTGTGGTCTCTACAGCTGCTGGATATGCTTAGTTGAGTACATCCAAAATGGTGCATTGTACTCAATGATGGGTCTGATGACTTAAGAGTGGAGGGCCACCACTACCTCTTTTGATCCTGATGCAAACACTTTGTTGATTAGATGGGCCACATAGGATTTCCTAATCACTTTGGCAACATGCTTGTCAAAGGAAAGATGACTATCTACTTGTGTCCCCAGATCCCTTATTACCTTGTCAGTTTTTAGGAGGTAATACCTATGTGGTAGCTTGTGGGTACTTTGTTTTCACCAAAGGGGATTACTATGCATTCTTCCACACTGAGCTTGAGGCCATGATTCTGACACCACACATCTGTCTCATAGAGTCCCTTCTGGAGAATATTTGTGTCATCCGGGAATCTATTATGGCAAACACTTTACAGTTCCCTGCAAACTTAGTCAACCACAACCCTCCTGTGTTGGCATGTACTTCTGAGAAGTCTATACCAAACAGGAGGGACCCCAGGACTGAACCCTGGGGGACACCAATTGTTACTGGTTTAGAGTCTGACATGTAGCCAGCAACTCTTAATTTGTGGGCTCTATCTGTGAGCCAGTTTGCAATCCATCTTGTGATGTATGGATTCATGCCCAGGTTGGTGAGTTCATCTATGATACCTGACTGGAGAATGGTGTCAAAGGCCTTAGCGAGGTATAGGTAGGCTGTGTGGAGCTCATTTCAATCATCTGTAGCCTGGGTAACTGCCTCAAAGAAATCCACCCAGTTCAGGAGGCGTGATCTGCATTTGACAAAGCCAAACTGGGTGTGCTCAACTGTGTGAAGGTTCCCAATGTCTTTATTGTTGACTTCCATTATGATTGGCTCCATTGCCTTGTGGATCAGACTCGTCAGGCTCATAGAGTGTGAATGCCATGGGTCTTTTTTGGCCCCACCCCTGTGGAGTGGGAAGAATGTTGCCGTGCAACATTCTATGGGTACATATCCTGTAGAGAGGATGTAGAGAGAGGTGTAGGTATCCTTGATGAATATGGATACATCCCCACCCTATGTGCTATGATTTAGGTTTTGATGCTGGAAGGTATGGAATACTTGTGTGCTCTCTGGAGCCTTGAACTAGGTTTCTATTACTGCACAGATATCAATATTCTCCATACTGAGAAGTGCCTCGAGTGTGTGCATTTGGAGGCTGAGACTTCTGGCAATGAGTAGCATTTAGCTCACTTTGTGGTTATTTGTGTTGGTTACGGTGTTTGGTTTGTTCTGAGTGACCGGTGTTCTACACCTGAAGTCAACGCCTCATTGGTCCGATCTGACCATAAGCTAATTACCCTAGATATCCACATTCTGCCCCCACCCCCCATTAAGGAAACCATGTTAAAAATTTCTCCAAAGCCAACTTCATGCTTCTTAAGACAGAAGTGGTGAACTTCAGGACACCCATGCAGATGGACAATACAGTTATGACTACTGAATCCTACACAATTGCACTTTATAAGGACTTACATGAGTGCATGGATCATGCTATCCCAAACAGAACCAAGACGCTATCCTCCAAGAAAAGGAAGCCAATCTGGTGGTCCCTTGCCATAAACAAACTGCACAACAGAAGGAAGAAACTGTTGCAAAAGAGGGTAAAATTCCATGAGTGGAGGAGCTCCCTGGTCAGCCTCAGTAAGAAGCTGCGATCCCTGATAAAATCCTCCAAAGCTAGTTATGAAAACAAAATCGCCACTGATTCTAAAGACAGCCACAAAGCATTCTATAGCTATGTCAAGAATCTCGGTGGCAACACTCAGATCTGCTCTGAGTTACAGCACAATGGCACTAAATATACAGACCCAACTGATATTGCCAACATCCTGGCAGATAGGATCAGTGCTAACTTTACCTCCCCCATGCCCATGAAAGTGCCCATCTCTATACCGGAAGAATGCAAAGTTGCTGTCATCATGGCTGCACAGGTAAAAACCACTCTTCAAAGCTAGGAACACAGCATCCATGGGACCAGATAACATCCCAGGCTGCGTTCTACATGAACTACAGAACAAACTGGCACCACACCTAAGTACCATGTTCAATCATAGCCTTGCCTCAGGCTTTGTGCCTGCTGAATGGCACACAGCGATGGTTATCCCACTACACAAGGGGGGAGCCACCAAAGACCCTGGGAACTAGCACCCCATTAGCCTGATGAGCCTGGTCTGCAAAGCCATGGAAAGTATCATCATGGAACTTATAAACAAAGACATTGGCAATCTCCAACCTCTGGACCACAACCACAACCAGTTCGGGTTTGTAAAAGGCAAATCATGTCTCCTAAACCTGATAGACTTCTTTGAAGCAGTCACCAAAGCTGTAGACAACAGTAAGGTGGTTCACACAGCCTATCTAGATCTTGCCAAGGTGTTTGACACCATCCCCCACTCTGGAATTATAGATAAACTCACTAAACTAGGTATAAATCCCTATGTCACAAGATGGGTTGCCAACTGGCTCACTGAGAGAACCCACACTGTGAAAGTAGCAGACTCCAAATCCAACTTCAGACCAGTGACAAGTGGAGTACCACAGGGTTCAGTCCTGTGTCCTGCCCTGTTTGGTATCTACTTCCCTGAAGTACAGGATAACACAGAAGGTCTTTGGCTAATGAAGTTCCCAGATGACTGCAAACTAGGAGCCATAATCAAAACTACTAACGATGTGGACATCCTACAAAAGAGACTCACTGACATAGATGCCTGGTGTCAAAGCCATGGCCTCAAGTTCAATGCCAAAACGTGCATTGTCATCCCCTTTGGTAAAAACTCTGTACCCATGAACTACAACATAGGCGGTAGTATACTTAACACTGAAAGTGTGATAAGAGACCTTGGGACACAGGTGGACAGTAGTCTCTCCTTTGATAATCACATTGCCAAAGTAGTCAGGAAATCCTTCTACATGGTGCACCTCATCACAAAAGGTTTCTCATGCAGAAAAAAATAGGTCATTGTTCCCCTCTACTCATCACTCATTAGATCCATTATACAGTACAATGCCCCTTTTGGTATGTACCTCACAAGACATCTACAACAACTGGAAAGCCTGCAGAAATACCTCACAAAGAGGATTAGTGGCCTCAAATACATGCCCTACACAGACCGTCTCAAAACACTCCAGCTTTACTCTGTCGCATATCGCCTACTCAGAGGTGATCTCTGCCTAGCATACAAAGCTATGTCAAACACAGAGCTGTTGGACATGCTTGACTTAAAGAAATCCCAATACCTCTGAGCTTTGGCCCCAAAACCCAGACCGAAATACAAAAGGAGGGGGTGTATCCATTTTCATAAAGGATACACACACCTCCAGGTTAGTGGCTCAGCATGAGGCCTCGGAGACCATCCAAGTGCAAATAACAGTGGGCAAAGCTGCTTATCAGATTGTAGCTTGCTACAGATCACCTACCTTGTCTCAGGACCCTCACTCGGCATTCCTGAGACCACTGGAAAATATAAAGGTCCTACCAAACACCATGATATTAGGAGATTTCAACTACCCAAATGTTGACTGGGAGAATTACTCAAGTACAAACTCCTTTGCCCAGTGCTTCTTAGAGTTTATAAACTCAAATGCCCTAGAACAGCTGGTCACCATGCCCACTAAAGGTGGCAACATACTGGACCTGATCATCCCCAACACGGGGGATCAGTGTTCCACACCAGAGGTAAACCCCTTGCTGGTAAGATCAAATCATAAAGTAATCACACTGGACATCCATATCCCGACCTCACCCCCAGTCAAGGAAACCACTGTAAAAAACTTTTCAAAAGCAAACTTCACACTTCTCAAGACTGAAGTGGAAAGTTTCAAAGCCCCCTTGCTACAGGATAATGCTATCCAATCCACAGAATCCTTTACAAGTGCATTCTATGAGCATCTACAGGGATGCATGGATCGAGCCATCCCAAGTAAAACCAAGACTCACTCCTCCAAAAAGAGAAAACCAGTCTGGAGGTCCTTGGCCACAAATAAGCTATACAACAGAAGGAGGAAACTACTACACGATAGATCAAAATTCCAAAAAGGAAAGGTATCACTGATTATTATTAGCAAGAAACTACGATCACTCATAAAATCATCCAAGGCCAGTTTCTAAAGAAAAATTGCCAAGGAATCTAAAGATAACCACAAAGCCTTCTTTAGCTATATCAAACATTTAGGTGGCAATTCTTAGATATGCTCTTAGCTACTGCAAAATGGCAAAAAAATACACTGAACCAACTGACATTGCCAACATCCTGGCAGACAAGTTCAGTGCAAACTTCACCCCCCCACCCCCAAAAGGGCCCGTGTCCATCCCAGAAGAATGCAGAGCCCCAGACATCATGGACATGCAGGTAAAAACAGCCCTCTCCAAAGCTAAGAACACAGCATCAATGGGACCGGATGGTGTCCCAGGCTGAGTCTTACATGAGCTCCAAAAGGAACTAAACCCTCACCTAAATTCACTGTTCAGACTCAGCCTTACCACAGGCTATGTACCCAAAGAATGGTGTACAGCAACAGTCATCCCGCTCCACAAAGGTGGTGCCACAACAGAAATTGGGAACTATCACCCTATAAGCCTGACCAGCCTGGTCTGCAAAACTATGGAGCGAATTATCATGGAACTCATAAACAGAGACATTGGGAACCTCCAGACACTGGACCCTACCCAATTTGGCTTTGTTAAAGGCAGATCCTGCCTCTTAAACCTAGTTTACTTCTTTGAAACAGTTACCAAGGCCATAGATGAAGGGAAGGTAGTCCACACAGCCTACCTGGACCTCACTAAGGCCTTTGACTCCATTCCCCACTCTGGCATCATAGACAAGCTTACCAGCTTGAACAGTATCCCCTATGTCACGAGATGGGTGGCCAACTGGCTCATGGATAGAACACACATGGTCAGTGTTGCGGGTGCCATGTCCGACTCTAAACCAGTCACAAGTGTCATCCCACAGAGCTCAGTCCTGGGACCCCTCCTGTTCAGTATATACTTCTCTGAGGTACAGGCAAGCACGGGAGGACTATGGCTGACCAAGTTCGCAGATGACTGCAAACTGGGGCCATAATTGACTTTTTGGCTGACACAGACATCCTCTAGAAGGGTCTTAAAGAGACAGATACCCGGTGTCAAAACCATGGCCTCAAGCTGAATGCCAAAAAATGCATAGTCATCCCCTTTGGAAAAAACAAAGTGCCCACGAATCACCACATAGGTGGTAATCCACTAGGTATGGAAAATGTAATTAGGGACCTGGGGACCCAGGTAGATAATAACCTCTCCTTTGATAATCACATTGCCAAAGTGGTTAGAAATTCCTTCTATGTAGCCCACCTAATCACAAAAGGGTTCACCTCTAGATCAAGAGAGGTCATTGTGCTCCTCTACTCATCACTCATTAGGCCCATAATGGAGCACAATGCCCCATTTGGTATGTACCTTAATTGGCACATGCAACAGCTGGTAAGACCACAGAGGTACCTCACCAAGAGGATCATGGGCCTCAAAGAGATGCCCTATGCAGCTTGACTAAAGAAACTCCAGCTCTACTCGGTTGCTTACTGCCTGCTCAGAGGTGATCTGTGCCTGATGTATAAGGCCATGTCCAACCCGGAATTAATGGACGTGCACCACCTCAAAAAAACCAAATCTCTTAGAGCCACATGCTGCAGTGAATTAAACTTCAGCACAGCAATAATAGAGGGATAGATTCCTGTCCCAGAGACTTCCCTTGCTCTAGAATAGAATCCCAGTTTATGTTAGGCAGAGCCCCTCGCTGACTCTCTTCAAGAGGAATCTTGACGAGTGGATGGGAAATTGTAAATTTACCCCTGAGATCACTTCAGTGGCCCTGCTAGACAGAGGCCCAGGTAACTAATTTAAAAGGGAGGCGAAATCTAACACATTCTGGCTAGGCTTATAAATGCCCTTGGGCAGATAGCCTGGTACCTACCTATGAACCTATGAACCTACATGCTCTAAGGACCTAAACCTTGTCACCACAATAAACAGAACATGCCAGGTACCTACCTATGAACCTATGAACCTACATGCTCTAAGGACCTAAATCTTGTCATCACAATAAACAGAACATGCCAGAGGGATAGATCCCTGTCCCAGAGACTTCCCATACTCCAGAATAAAATACCTGTCTATATCAAACAAAGCTCCTCATTAGCACTCTTCAAGAAAAATCTTGATGACTGGATGGGAAATAGGAAATTCACCCTGGGGATCACTTCTGTGTCTCTGCTCGACAGTGGCACAGGAAAATAAATTTCTTGGGTGGCAAAAGCCAGGGTACCTTTTTGGCCGGGCTTGTATAGGCCCCAGGGCCGATAGCCTAGTACCTACCTATGAACCTTTGAGCCTTGCCTAAAAAAAGGTAATATGGGGACAGCAAGAGCTTTGGCCAGTATTCAGAAGCATAGGGGCGACAGGTGCAAACCATCTGTAGCGAAGCAACGAGGCTTGTCTATCATGTCATCATAGGCAGACAGAGACTGGATCCCCTTTGAATGACACCAGAAGCTTAGTCAATTGTTGAAGTTTATCATCTTTCTGTTATATTGCAGTATCATGTAGGTGAAGGTAAGATGCTACTCAAGGTCAGGGTCATACCAGCCTGGGCTACATGATCATAGAGCTAATATATATGTCTTGTCATGTTGTTCTGGGAGGTATGTCTCGGATCATTCAAACTGACATGTACAAATAACACGTCATATATGTACCTGTTCTGGAGTGATGTAAGTGCTTGTGTTATGTGGCGGATCATAGCACCTGACAGACAACTGACAGTAACCTTCCCCTTGTCCAGCCGAGTGAGTGGAACATCTGTGTGCCTGACTATGAAGTCACCTATTACTAGTGTGTTGGGTATGTTGTTTTGCCTTAGGGCCTGTTGTGAGGTACACTGCTTTGGTGCATTATGTGTTTTCTGGTGTGTGCTTGGAGGTGCATGTTGCTTGCTTGTCTGCTTAGGAGGACACTCTCTCTTTTTCAGATTAATATTTGTATTCTCCGAGTATGGTAATGTGTGTGTGTTTTGCTGGTACTTATATTGTAGGTCTATGTGAGACAGTTGGTGTTGTGGTTGTATGACCCTACTCCTCCTGACTGTATTGTCCAGTATTGGGTTGACAGAGCTTAGCCACTGGTTTGACCCTGTGTGTGCCAGCATGTGGTGCATCAACCCATATATGAAATGGTCATGGCCTATGCATACAAAACACTCACAATACACCTAGTATGATAAGTCTACTGAGGTTAGCAAATGTGAAAAAAAACTTTGGGCAAACTGTCAGCAAGTAATGTCTGTATTGTACCCTGTAACACCATATTGCTTGCTGAAGTGTAAAGACGTACTTAGTTTGGATTAAGAACACCGCACTTTCCAACTGTGTATGTGTGTGTGTGTGTGTGTGTATGTGTGTGTGTGTATGTGGGTCTATCTCTCCCTGGGGAGAGAGCAACCTTTTTTGTGACTACTCACACCCTTTAAAAGTGGTATACTCATCTTTGTCAAGTCTGATGATGTCACCATCCTACAAATATACCCGTGGAAAGGAAAAATTCCAATAATGTGTATAGTGTGCTGTGTAAATGCATATTGCTATAGTATCATATTGTAGTTAAGAAAGGGTTCAAATCCTGCACTTGTCAAGTGTGTGTGTGTTTCCCTGGGGAGGAGCAACCTTTCTGGAGACTACTCACAACCCCTTAAAAGTGGCATACTCATCTTTGTCAAGTCTGATGATGTCACCATCCTACAAATATACCTGTGGAAAAGAGAAATCCCAGTAATGTGTATAGCATGTCATGTAAATGTGTACTGCTATAGTATTATAATGTAGTTAGGCAGTGGCGGCTGGTGACTTCAAATCAAAGGGGGGCTGCAGGGGATAGCTGAATGGGTGGGGTCAATAGGAAGAGGTGCGACCAACTAGAAAGGGGAGGAGCTATGCTCAAAACCACAAAAACTAACTTTAATTAAATATGCTGCCCTGGGTGCCAAACCCTCATTATGAGAGTCCAATCAAGACAAATGAAGTGTAAAAGAATAAAAATATTTAAATGCATTGGCTGCACGACAGCTTACTTAATATCTAGATGGAACCAAAAATGTTGTGAGGCATGAAAAAATAAATTACTTTTTAAATACATTACGGGAATGCCAGTCAAAATCAAGTACAAGAAAAACAAGCAGCACTCAACTCAAACTACTTCTCCTTGCACTGCAGTTCTAATTATAATTTATATTCAGCTTTATTAAAGCACCAAGTAACATGCTGAAAGTAGCAATCTATGTGATGCCCCCACTTGTAATAATGTTTCTTATCCAAAACAGACCTGCTGCCTGACAACTATCTACTTGTTTCATGGGGAAACACGATCAAAGTAAAATGAAAAGCAAACAAGAAACAAGCTCAAAATACATTGCTTAAATTATTACTGTACAGGTTATGGACCACACATGAATGGCATTCGGTTTAGTTTACTGGTAAAGCCCTCAGAGATCACTAGAAGTCTCCAACAAGTGTAATGAGCTTCTTAAAATAATGTAATCCTGTCCTTTACTACAAATACTGTCATATGCATTTCAATATCCAATATCCAATGTTTATACATTATCTAGTTAAGTATTCTCTGCATGGCAACAACAGAAAGGCTTCAATGTTGGCAATTCTTTAACAGTATGCTTATTAAAGCTTACTTGCGTTATGATCTCAGACAAGCTTACTTGATGGTCATTAAAGCATTGCTACTTAAAACACAGAGCAACAGGCACTTTGAGTAATAAGCATAAATCAACAGTACAAAAATATGACAGAAACCAGACCATTCTGCAAAATCAAGAACAGATGAAAAGCCACTGTAGTACTTGTGTCTACCTTGTATGGGGGGATACGCTGCACATTTACACTGCATAACTGCTCCTTGCTTTGCTTGGACACATCCAGAGTCACTACATGGGGAGTGGGGTGCAACAAGTATGTTACAATTTGAAATGTCTCTGGCTGTCGGTGATTGGCCCTAACACATTTGTCATTCCTCTCACCCTCAGGGCAAGAAATCTGGGCAAAGCCATACATAGAAGTGGGAAAAAGGCCCAAAAATAAGGACAATTTTTAAATATTGTTCTTATAAACTTAGAAAGATAATAGAATAGTAGGTCTTGCATTAGTATGAATTTTATGAAGGATATGAAATCTGAAACTCAAATGTCTGTCATTATTTTCTAACTTCAGTCTTTAATGATTTACCACTAATTTGCCAAAAAAACACAATTTTATGAAAAATGGACCAAAAATGTGATGCAACAATATAAAATAGCCACACAATACAGCTGGGAACCTGTCAAAGAAGGAACACTTTAATATTAGTACTGCTAACTTGAGCAGCTGGCAAAATAAAAGAGTCTACATGCATTTCTGAAATAAAAGTAATCTATAACTCTGATTATTACAGTTATTTCTTAATTGTAAACCCTCCATGTTTTCTTCCAAAATTGCTATTTTGCAGAGGGATTATTAGGGGAAGAGCAACATTTTGAGCCAAATTCAGGGACAGTTGAGAGGTTTGGCTATGCCTAATTCTATAAAGCAATTTGCATGTACCTCTCAACCTGTTAATGTAATAAATCTGGACAAGGCCAAATATATTGGGGGAACATATAAACAGTACTAAAAATTGATCTTGTATAAACTGGGACAGTTGATAGAACAGGTCTTACTTTAGCATTCATTTTTCTGTAGGTTATGAAGTCTGAAACTAGTGTGTCATTATTTAGTGACTTAATTCCTAAATGATTTGCCAGAAAACCACAAATTTTATGAGTAACAAACCAAAAATAAGAAGCAAAAAACCTATTCATTCTTTGAAAATCTGGACAGTTGGGAGGTATAGTTCAGCTGGGGCTGTCTAAGTTTGCCGCCCTTCCCCCTCACAAAAGCATGGTTAAATGGAGCCTCCCCCTGCAGCCATTCCAATGATTCATTACTTTGCTATTTCACTCCATTTACCATAAACACTAATGTGCATACTGAGTTACTTCTATGATGATTTGAACTTCATTTGAAAGTTTTATTTTGCATTTTACAGCACAAACACTAAGACATCTGCTAAACAAACTTGGCATTAAAACTTCTCTGCCCTTGAAACTCACACTCATTGAAACAACATTAAAACCCACATTCAAAGAAAATACATTTTACCTGTGACAGATAAAAATTAATTCTGGGCTGTTTTCAAATCATAGGCCCCTTGCATATGAAACATACATGTGCTCTTTGATACACCTTCTTATTGCTTTGAACATTTTCCAGTAAACAATGAAACAAAACTGCCCAATTCAGAACATTTCCATCATAAAAGTCTACTCAAACTTCTGCAGTCCACTATTATCAGTAAATATGCACAATTCTACAGTCCACCATTATCAGTAAATATGCACAATCTCTGAAGTAGTAAAAAAGTCATCTAAATAATTCCACGTTAAATAAATCTGTAATGAAGAGGTTGGTGCTAGCAGTCACCTTTATATTTCATGGTTTCATCGAACAATAAAGTGTCTGATGCCCCTGAGGAATAAATTGCCTAAATTACATTCAAAATAAGCTAGTAATATTGCAATAGGAAATGGATGGCAAACTGATAACAGGCTCATAATTAATATCTTAACTTTCAGTACGGCAGCATTCACCCCTTATGGGAGTAGAACCAACAACCTTCTGCATCAAAAGCAAGCACACAGCCTATTGTGCTATTAGCACTAAACTTCTCTTCCCTGCAGCTCTCAGCTCCTTGTAAAATCTACTCAATACTCAACTGCATCTCAACTTCGCAGCACAAGAAGTCTGGAAAAAGCCAAATTTATTGGGGTGGGTCAAAAGGGCAAAAACCAGGGACACATTAAACATTGCTTGTATAATCTTGGAAAGCTGCTAGAATAAAATGCTGTGTTACCACCATTTTACTGCCAAACTCCCTGTACAAAAAAAGAGTCAGAACAACATACCACTATGCCAAATCACCTGCTTTGTGAAAGAAAAATGCTATGTTACCACCGTACATTTTACAGACAAGGTCCCTGTGCAAAACTGTCAAGAGCAACATACCACTACGCCAAATCAGCTGTTTTGTGAACGAGAGGAAGACTGAAACTTAAATGGCTATCATTTAATGAATTCAGTTCTCACCATAGCTGTCAACCTTAGCACAAAAAACCTGGACAAAGCCACTAACAGGGTATTACAGTCCCAAAAATAAGGAAAATTTTCAAATAGTCATCTTATAAACTTAAAAAATTGCTATAATAAAAGGTTGTGTTACTATATATTTATTGCTAGAATAAAAAGTTGTTTTACTATGTATTTTCTGAAGACTATGAAGTCTGAAATTCAAATGCCTGTCAATTTTACTTCTGATGGAACAAAAACAATTTTCAGCAGAGGCCCAGGGAGAAATACTGTAGACACGTCTTTGTAAAATGTCAGGACACCAGAGAAAATCCACACAAACACAGAGATAAGATGCAGACTCCACAAAGAAGGCACCCAAGCCAAGAATCAAACCATAAATCCTGTAGCTATGAGGCAACAATACTGCCACTGCACCATCACATATGTAAGCAATTAAACATTCAGAAACCTGAAGTCTGAAATTCAAATGCCTGCCAATTTTATTTAACATTTGTTAATCAGGACAGTCTGACTTGGAACAAAAAAAACATTTTCAGCAGAGGCCCAGGAAGAAATAATGCAGACATGTCTTTGTAACATGGGAGGACACAAAAGCAAACCCACGGAGACGATACAGACCCCACAAAGAAGGAACCCCAGCCAAGAATCAAACCTGAGAACCTGCAGCTGTGAGGCAACAATGCTACTACTACACCATCAAATATCAAGCATTGCGACATTTACAAACCACAGATATTATGAGGAACAGATCAGATCAAATATGAGGCAAAAAATCTTCAATTTTTTTTTACAAATGGTGGTGGGTAGGGAACTTGAGTCTTTAACACCTGCATACAGGGTACAGGGTTCAAGCCTGAGGTATTCCCTACCACACCACCATAAGCACCTGGGGCATTTTCACACACACACACCTACCTCTATACAGTCAACAAGAATGTATAAAAGTATCTAGGGGCCCTCTTTGCAGTGTACCGCTGCAGCTGTTTTGAAAGCTAAACTGGCAAACAGTCAAATCTTTGATTTATTAATCAGATAAGTGAAATACTCCTTCTTGGACCCTTTCACTCGTGAACTGGGCCTCATGTACAAAGGTGAATGTAATATATGGAGAAAATCGGATTACCAATCACCAATCATGTTTTTGCAAAGTTTGAGGGGAATTTGAGTACATGGAGAAAATCCTTGCAAACAAGGTGAAAACATTCTGACTTCACAGCCTGCTCACACTTCAAAATTGACCCTGAGCTGTAAAGTAGAAATCTTAAACCACTCACTCGCAGTGATAACTCAGACATTATGTTAAAAATGTACTGAAAAACAGCTTGGTATGTGCAAAATAATAGATACACTTTTTCAAGCCTTGAATGGGCCTGCAAAAAGTGTGACGGGGGGGGGGGGTGTAGATCTCTTGAAGTAACTTGGCTAGATAAAACAAAAACATGAGTGATTCTTTTATAATTCTGTAGGTAACAAAACAAAGAGTATGCTGTAAACTTACTGTTGAAATTGCCATAGCAATATAGAGAATGAGAGCAAGAGATTATTTTGTTCTAGTGATGCAGGAGTTAAGATTCCATATTAACTTCAGGAAGCATGACTCAACTTTTGCCAGCATTATGAGTCAGTTGTTGCCAGCGTTACCACGAAAAACAGAAAACCAATGTCCTTGAAAAAGATTTCAAAACTTGTGAGTGATCTGTTCTTCACTCGAATACAAAAGCATATCTGCATGGTCCCAAAGACAAGACAGGAAAGAGAGAAAACCACATATTCTTACATTCAACTTCTGCATAATGAACTAAAACATGGGTTTAAACAACCTTTACATTCACACCACATAAAACTAGCTGAAATATATATATATACCTATTCAGAAATCACCATACCTTCAAACAGTAAAAAGCATCATAAATACATGCACACAGTAAAAAGCATCATACATACACACACCACCATCTATTCAAACAGTAAATAAGCATAACTTCAAATAGTAAAAAGCACCATAATGTCAAACAAACACACTTACCTGTCCCGGCTGTCCATAATATCCAACGTACATCCAAACGCTGCCCGCGCAATAATGCAAAGACCCGCAAGATTCCCGCGATCCAAACCCTAATCCACAGTCCCGACGCTGACTGCTGCTGTTGCAGTCCGGCCCGACAGTTTTTCCCAGCGAGTCTGTGCACTTTAAAAGTGCACAGACGTCTCCTATGTTTCCCTACCTGGATTGCCGGACTGCCGCGAGCATGCACAGTAGAATCGCAGTAGTCTGGACTACTGCGCATGCGCGAAGTCCGCGAATTTTAAAAAATTTATTTTTCTTTTTTTTTTTCTTTTTTTTGGTTGAGGGGGCTGCAGTCCGGCAGCCCGATAGCACGGGCCGCCCCTGTAGTTAGGTAGGGATTCATATCCTGCCCTTGCCAACTGTGTGTGTCTCCCACGGGAGGAGCAACCTTTTTGGAGACTACTCACACCCCTTAAAAGTGGTATACTCACCTTTGTCAAGTCTGATGATGTCACCATCCTACAAATATACCTGTGGAAAGAAGAAGTCCCAGTGATATGTATAATGTGTTGTGTAAATGAGTACTGCTGTAGTATCTTAATGTAGTTAGTTAGGGGTTCAAATCCTGCACTTGCCAACTGTGTGTGTCTCTCTGGAGAAGAGCAACCTTTTTGGAGAATACTCACACCCCTTAAAAGTGGTATACTCATCTTTATCAAGTCTGATGATGTCACCATCCTACAAATATACCTGTGGAAAAGTCAAATCCAAGTAATGTGCATAGTGTGTTGTGTATCTGTGTACTGCTGTAGTATCATAATGTAGGTAAGTAGGCATTCGAATCCTGCACTTGCCAACTGTGTGTGAGAGTGTGTGTGTCTCCCTTAGGAAAAGCAACCTTTTTGGAGACTACTCACACCCCTTAAAAGTGGTATACTCATCTTTGTCAAGTCTGATGATGTCACCATCCTACAAATATACCTGTGGAAAAATGAAACCCAAGTAATGTGTATAGCGCGTTGTATAAATGCATACTGCTGTAGTATCGTTAGATAGGGGTTTGAATCCTGCACTTGCTAACTGTGTGTGTGTGTGTGTGTGGCTCCCTGGGGAGATGCAACCTTTTTGGAGAATACTCACACCCCTTAAAAGTGGTATACTCATCTTTGACAAGTCTGATGATGTCACCATCCTACAAATATACCTGTGGAAAAATAAAATCCCAGTAATATATATATAGCGCGTCATGTAAATGCGTACTGCTATAGTATCATAATGTAGTTAGATAGGGGTTCCAATCCTCAACTTGCCAACTGTGTGTGTGTGTGCTCCTATGAGGAGGAGCAACCTTTTTGGAGACTACTCACACCTCTTAAAAGTGGTATACTCATCTTTGTCAAGTCTGATGATGTCACCATCCTATAAATATACCTGTGGAAAAGAGAACTCACAGTCATGTGTATAGCGTGTCGTGTAAATGCGTATTCCTGTAATATCATAAACCAGTTAGGTAGGGGTTTGAATCTTGCACTTGACAAGTGTGTGTGAGAATTGAAATCCTAATAATGTGTACAGTGCATCGTGTAAACACCTACTGCTGTAGTATCATAATGTAGGTAGGGGTTCAAATCCTGTCCTTGCCACTTGTGTGTGTCTCCCTAAGGAGAAACCACCTTTTTGGAGACTACTCACACCCCTTAAAAGTGGTATACTCATCTTTGTCAAGTCTGATGATGTCACCATCCTACAAATATACCTGTGGAAAGGTGAAATCTCAGTGATGTGCAGATCACATTGTGTAAACGCATACTGCTGTAGTATCATAACAGCTCGGTTGGGGTTTGAATCCTGCACTTGCCAACTGGGTGTGTGTGTCTCCCTTGGGAGGAGTAGCCTTTTTGGAGAATACTCACACCCCTTAAAAGTGGTATACTCATCTTTGTCAAGTCTGATGATGTCACCATCCTACAAATATACCTGTGGAAAGGTGAAATCTCAGTGATGTGCAGATCACATTGTGTAAATGCATACTGCTGTAGTATCATAACAGCTCGGTTGGGGTTTGAATCCTGCACTTGCCAACTGGGTGTGTGTGTCTTCCTTGGGAGGAGTAGCCTTTTTGGAGAATACTCACACCCCTTAAAAGTGGTATACTCATCTTTGACAAGTCTGATGATGTCACCATCCTACAAATATACCTGTGGAAAAATGAAATCCCAGTAATGTGTATAATGTGTCGTGTAAATGCGTACTGCTGTAATATCATAATGTAGTTAAGGAGTGGTTCAAATCCTGCACTTGCCAAGTGTGTGTGTCGGCCTGGGAAGAAGCAACCTTTTTGGAGACTACTCACACCCCTTAAAAGTGGTATACTCATCTTTGTCAAATCTGATGATGTCACCATCCTACAAATATACCTGTGGAAAGGTGAAATTCCAGTAATGTGTATAGCGTGTTGTGTAAATGCATACTGCTGCAGTATCATAATGTAGCTAGGTAGGGGTTTAAATCCTGCACTTGCCCACTGTGTGTATATGTGTCCCCCCTGGGGAGGAGTAACCTTTTTGGAGAATACTCACACCCCTTAAAAGTGGTATACTCATCTTTGACAAGTCTGATGATGTCACCATCCTACAAATATACCTGTGGAAAGATGAAATCCTAGTAATGTGTGTAGCACCTCATGTAAATGCATACTGCTGTAGTATTATAATGTAGTTTGGAAGGGGTTTGAATATTGCACTTGATGTCTCTGTGTGTGTATTCCAGGTGTGTGACACCATTGGTCAATGTGGAATGGGTTTTGATTTTTCTAGTGTATGACATATCACAATGACAACTGTATATGCATTACACATGTAAGGTAGCTGTGGGGCAAATCCATATACATACATGTGACCTCAATTATTTCATAGGTGGGTACTCTGCTTTCTCCATGAATGCATCTGTTATCTTTGCCAGAGTGTGCTGGTGCTTTCCAGACCTTAGGTCACTTCTGTATGCTTGTGATAAGCTTAGCCACTGCAGTGATCCTTCGGCTATGTCTTCTGTTTCACATCCACTCATCATGGTTTCTATTGAAGAGTGTGAGTGAGGGTTTATGCTTGAGGTATATTTGAAACCTGTTCCAAAGCAAGCAAAGTCTGGCAAAGATGACTAATCATTAAAGGTGTGCAACAACCTCTGTGGATCTGCATGCAAACCTTTTATTGCTTATGTGCTCCACAGAGGGATTTCCAAAACCATTTGGTAATGTGATTATCAAAAGACAGATGACTAAACACATGGCTCCATGTATACATTAGTATCTGTTTCACATTTTGGGGGCTACTACCTATGTGGTACTCTGGGGATACTTTGTTTTCTAAAAGTGGATAACTATGCTTTCTTTGGCTTATAGCTTTACAGCATGAGTTTGACACTAGGTATCTTTCTCTACGATACCCATTTGGAGGATGTGTGTGTCATCTGGAGAATAAAGTACAGCCCACAGTATGCATTTTCATCAAACGTGGGCAGACATATCCCTACTGTGTTTGCTTGTACCCAAGAAAGCTATATGCCAAACAGGAGTGTTATGTCACTGGCATAGAATAGTACATGGAGACTGCAAATGTTACTCTGTGTCCTACATCTGTACGTCAGTTGTCAAGCCATCATCTAACAATCGTTTATGGTCAGTCTGTTGAGGTTATGTATAATACCAGAATGTGAGATGGGTATGAATTGCTGGTGAGCTATAGCTTGGCTGTGTTGACCTCCCCTCCCTCACCTATAGCTTTGTTAACTGGCTTGAAGTCTACTAGGTGTAGGAGCCATGATCTGGTCTTTAGAGAACCTAAGTGGGAATGGTGCAGTGTTTGCAGGTTCATAATGTCTCTGTTAATGAATTCCATAATGCTGTGCTCTATAGCCTTCCAGATAACATTTGTCTGGCTTGTAGGGTGAGAGTTTCCAGGATCTGCTGTAGTTCTAACCTTAATCAATTTATGTTAACATTTGCACTGGGTGTGACGAGGGTGGACAGGTTTAAGAATAAGTATAGTAGAGAGTCAGGCCAGGTTTGAAGGTTAGTAGACCAGGCCAGATAGGCAGAATTAAGTTGGTTTGTACATGTGCTGAGGAGGGATGCAGAGTATATTGTGAAATAGATGCTAAGGATGAAGCCGCCAGGTAACAGGAACAGAGGAATGCCTAAGATGAGGTTTATGGCTGTGGTGAGAGAGGACATGCAGGTAGATGGTGTGACAGTGCAAGATGCAGAGGGCAGGAAGAAATGGAAACAGATGATCTACTGTGGTGACCCTTAATGGGAGCATCCGAAAGGAGAAGAAGAAGACATTGTAGCTCAACCCTTGTGGACTGTGAACACCATTACCGTGCGTCATTCCACAAGTATGTAACCTGTATAGAGGCTGCATCTGGACAGAGTGTTTAGGTGAGTGGTGACTTCATATGTCAGCTTGTGTATGACACAGCCAGGGACACTGTCCAGTATCATTGCCACTGTGGTTTGGACTTTGGTAAAGAGATGTTCGAACTAGAGTGTCTGTGAATCATCAGGTTTTACATTCTTCAGGTCTGGAAATGTAGCCCTTGTGTAATGACAGGGTGGTGAAATCTGCATTCAAACTGTCTGACAAGGAATTGGTAATGTCAGTCAGATAAGTGTACTTTGTGACCATTTACATTAACTGTGACCCAATCTGAGATTTCCCCTGTAGATTATAAATAACACTAAAGAAAGCTTTAGTGTTGTCTTTGGAATCCTTGCCACTTTGTATTTTGAAGCTTGCCTTGTATGTTTATTGAGGGATTGTATTTTCCCAATGATACTGACCAGAGAGGTTATCCCTTCTTGGTATGTAACCCTTTTTTGGTACAACTTCACACCTTCTATTATATATTTAGTTTATGGCAGAGGTCCATGAGACTAATGCACTTTTACTGTATAAGTGAGAGTTTCTTGTGTTTGTGATAGCATGGTCCATGCAACCCTGTAGGTGAACAGTGTGCATTACTAAAGGATTATGCAGCTGGGACAGTGTTAACCTTAGTCATGCAAACCAATGACAGATAGCAACAACAGCATCACCCACAGCACAGTGTCAACCCATGTCATACACACACATGCGTACTCAAGTTCCAAAATGTGTGTAGTACAATTCATACTGGCCACCAATAGAAACTATGGAGTGTTAACACTGGCCAATGCAGGGCATGACACCCTGCCCATGTGTCCAATATGCATGTACATGCAGACAGTGCACCTCCACCATGTTCACAAATGGACACCTGTGTTGCACACACCCCACACTTACTGTCCACTGTATAACGCATGCTGACACAACTACACACAACAGCCAAGTGGCACATGGGCAAACAAAACACAATTGGAATAAACACTGGTGAAAACAATACAACATTGCTAATTGCAGCTTTAATGCATCATGCCTGCTCAGCTACACCTTCAAGGATATCATTACACTTTACTGCTGACAACATGCTACACATCCAACCATTGCTATACTTTATTAAAGTCACCCTGTGCATCAGCACCATGTTAGCCTGTTCCTGCATCAATGTTACAGATGACGGGAGGTGGCACAGGTTTCATCATATGCACAGGGTGTGTTGTTGGTTTGCCAGAGGCCTACACTGAGCCATACAATCGACATGTGTGTGTGAGTGTGTGTGTGAGGGCCATGAGTACTGTTATGGGCCAATGTTGATGTAATGTGTGCGGGTATGTGTTTGCCCTAGGTTTTTGGTTTATGTGTGTGTCTGCATGCACACAGTTCCACCATGTGGCTGCCATATATGGGGATTTGTGGGACAGCTACAGACTGTGCCTGGCAGGCTTTACAGATCACCGTCTTTGGCCACGGATATGGAACTTGTGCCTGGCAGGGGTGCTACAGACAGTATCAGGTACTAATCCAGTTAGGGACTATCCGAAGAGGTTGACATATGTCCACTGGATCCAGGTCCCTGCTGGGACTGGCCAGAGCCACGTGCATCTGGTCTGCTAGGACGGTCTATGGACAGCCCCCCCAACATTGCTGAGGCTGGTACTGGCACTACGGGAGTGGCTGTGATTTGCTGGATGTCCACAATGACCTCCAGCTACTGATGTTGCTGGCATACATCCACGTCGACATCTCAACTGTCCCGCACTGTCCTGACACATGGACATGACATTGTGGAGGACATCCAATGTCTCACCCCAACGTCTATCAGTGACCTCAGTGTAGTTATGTATGGCACCTGCTAGGTCATGGATACTGTCATTTACAGAGGTGTTATGAGCCCTCTGTGCTCTTAGTCCCTGTCTGGTGTACAGCTCCATTCGTGTCTGTGCCTCCATGACAGCCTAGAACATGCGTGTGGTAGAAAGAGGTGTGGCACGTCTGCCAGGGGCATGATGACCAGCAGTGCTCTGACGAGAACCCCTGGGCATCTGCCTATGTGGTACCATTCCAGACATCTGGCTATGGCTGCTGTATCCTGATACATGTGCCATAGATACCACATTGTCCTGGCCAGTACCAACCGTACACTGTCCCTCAGCTAAGGGCAATGGTGATGATGGATGCACAGGCAGTATGACTGTGTGCATGGATGGGGTGGAGACTTGTGTACTGTCAGTTGGTGGCCCAACAACAGACCCTGACAAACCTGCCTGTGCCTCAACACACCTATCCTCATCATCACTGTCTGTCTCAGTGACATCAGGTTCCCTGCTGTACTGAAACAGCTCCACCTCGGCACCTGTGAGAGGAAAACAGGAAACACACTTTGACCTGAACATGACTTTAGACCACATGTGCACATGCACACATGCACACATGCACACATGAGCACATGTGCAAAATGGCACATGCACACATGTACACATGTACACATGTGCACATGCACACATGCACACACACAAAAATATACTCCTCCCTAAAGCAGACACACACAGCACCAGCGATCTCAGAACATACACAATAGCAGGTGATGGTGGGGTACAGTATCACAAGCAAAACAGTCATATCACACATGTCAGCATAAAGGACATGTGTTGCTCAACAGCATGCAGTGCAAGTGTAGACAGTCCTTGTTACTAACAGTATACATGGTTTTGTTGCATGTGTTTTGTTATTAGGTGATGGGCTTCCCCCTGGAACACAATGCATACATGGACACAACATTGCTGTGCAGGTATTCATAACCCTGTAATGTACTATGCACCATAACTCACAGGTGTACATACCATTGCTGGATGTGTATCTGTGTGTCAGATAGGTATCCAATGCTGATTACAGCCTCTGTGTCTTTAGCAAATAATTGTGGACACATTTTTAGCACATGCATGATGAGTATTCACACAACATCATCAGTGGTGCATGGATAATTGAGGGAATACCATTTGGCCACATACCCAATGTACGGTACTTATGGTGAGTGTAGATCATATTGTGGACATGCCAGTCTCATTCATGACATGGCATGCTAAAACACAACTGCATATTTAAACACTGCACATACCCAATGTGTGTCATATGACCTAGCCACTCAGTAGCATCACAAGACAGTCGTGCAAATAGTGATTGGTATGCATATTGTTTAGAGGTGCATATGTGTGCACACATGCAACATTAAGGTGCATAGCAATTAAAGCTATGTGTAGTACTGTGGTTACAATAACTGGATGGGGTATAGTACCATAGGCCATCATCATGAAGCATCATGTGGTCACTCAAGGCTACAAATGTTTCCCAAACCAGCACGAATCATGCTATGCCTGAACTGTACTACCTTGGCTACATTCACCATTTCACAACCAGTTGTTATGTGAGTTTGTAAGGAGGCCAATAAGGAGCGTTCCCTGACATGAATGTGTAGTGTGTTGCAGAGTGTTTAAATGCCCCATGATAGGCCTCTACCCCTCAGGTATATTACGTGTAATGTGTGGATGAGATTTTGGATACTGGAGTGTGTCTTTATAGAGGGTTTGGGAATCCTTTATGTGTAGCAAGTTAAAATACTCTGTGTATGACATCGATGTGTATGTTATGTGCATGTTGAGTATCAACTGTGCCTATCCAATGGTCACTACAGTCTAGCCACATTTGTTTGAGATGGTCTGGGTATTGCATGTGTTTGAGGTAGCTAATCACATTAGTGAGATGTGCATGCTCTTACACCAAACATGCACAGCATGCATTATGGGTAGGTGTGTTACATGTGTACATGGCCTACACCTTAACTATGACATGCACTTTTTATTTACAATAATAAATGTAGAACACACTCACCAGCATCTGTCCACTGCCTCGATGTCACCCCAGAGGGACCTACATAGAGATGAGACAGTTTTCAGTGGCCACAACTGTGGCATTGCTACTGTGTGTTTGCAATCTTACAGTACAACAACAGTTTACATTCACAGGGCTACAGATTATGTTCCAAATTATCAGTATTGCACAACAGCAGGCTCCACATCTTTGAACGACACTCCACATCTCACATATGCATGATCTACCAATACAGATAACAGTAGTCTACAGATATGCCATGTTACCTGCATACTCCATGTGTGCTTGCTGGGTGGTTCCAACCTCCATCATGGAGCATGTCTGCTGCTGTTGTTGTTGGGCAGGTGCCACCAGGCTCAGGAGCAGCTCCTCCACTCTGGTGAGGGGGGGATGGATATTAACACCACCTCCTGTTGCAAGCTGTTGTCTATGCACATCAGCAGCACGCTGACAGATATGTCTGAGAAGATCACTGCAGTGGTGGTGTACCTGCTCATATGTCCAGTTATGCAGGCCTACCTCATTTACCCTGCAGACAACATCTTGCCACACTTGCAGTATGCTCCTGCTGGTCCTGGCTGGTTTGTGAGAACATGAGATGGTAGTGCTGAATCATACTGCTAGTAATTATATCATTTTCAGCACTACTGTAACTGGGGTTCCTGTGATGGACCATGATCCCTGGAAGACATAAATACAAAAATATGTCTGAGCAAGTCATATGGCACATTTAACATTATACAGTACAGATATCACTGAACTGCCATATATAACAACCTATTAGCTAACCGAGAGTGAAACATTGTAACTGCCACTTATCACTGCTCACCCCACAGCTGCTTGAAAGTGCCTTGCTCACTCTCTATCCAATGAAGCATGTTCTGCACAGCAACAAAATAAAATCACTATATAAGACTATACAAGAGTACCTGGCACACTGTATGCAACACTATACACCACCTAGCCATAGCAGATATACATCAAGCTGATGTGTAAAGAAATATATCATCCATCACAGTCAGTGTAAGGTCCAGTAAATGTATTACTATTATACCACACAACTTGTTAATGGCAAACCCGTGGCCAAAATATGTACATAATTGGGAATATAGGTCGCATACTGCTGTAGTACACTATGAATGTTGCTAGATACACAGTTATATGTTTTACCACACATATGTCAAAGGATATGTTACAGACATACCCACACACACATCAGACATAATTACAGGACACAAAGGTATGACAACCCAGATAAGCTTTCAGTGTGTACTATAGAGTACTGTGTGTCAGTACTTACACAACCTTAATCTTAAGAAATGTAATCTGTGATGAATACAGGGACCACACAAAACAGTGGATGCAAGCAATGTGGACATACACCATACTTTGCTGTACAGACCCGGAGCTTCAAGTAGTACTACAGTACACACAGGATTTGGATTCAACATCGGTACCAATCAATAATCATTAATGTAGTGCTTTAGCCTCCAATGACACACCCTAGTTAAAACCAAGGGACTTAATAACACTGCATGCAATAGCACTTGTTCTGCCTAGCAACAGAATACACAGCTTTTGCTAGGATCAAAGCAAGGACCCATAATACCATGACATAAGCAGTTTCCCACTAAGCTATCCCACAGATACATATCTTTGACGTATTCACAAACATATTGACCATCACAGTCAGTCAACAGTGCAGAGACTCTATTGCAACAAGTAGATGTAGGTGTGTATGAGTATATATAACTATATATATATATATATATATATATATATATATATATATATATATATATACATACATATACACATCCATTGGCCTACATATATATGTAGGCACATATACATTTCACCTTTCATGGTGAGAATATCAATTATACAAAGGATGTAAGGTGCACAGTTATGTAATAAAATCGCACAGTCTTGGGATAAATGCATTGATGGTGTTCACAGCACAGGTAGCTTTAGCAGGCCTTACTGGCTTCAACATTGCAAACTGAACAAACCACCCACAGAGTTTAACCACCACATGTCATATACCAGCACTGTATGTTGTCTTGTTTGTCACACACTAAAACCTACATACAAATATGCGCATACTAACTTTCACCAACATATATATCTCCACCTTTCACAAACAGTTGCAATATGTCCCCTGCTCTATGCACATATACAGATGTGAATATATATGACACATATATATTTCTCCATATGTGTGTGGCATACACACACAAGGCCCACACTGTTGTAAGTCCTTGGTCCTCACAGCTGAACTGTTGGGCCTTGCTGCAACACAAACAGATGTCACATATGAACACACACTAACATTGGGGGGGTATATATGGCTACAGATGCTAGATAAGCATACTAGGCTGCTACATCAGTTGCCAATGCTAAGCTACACTTTAATATGACTATCATGCATGTGTTGTTCATGTTTATATAATGTCAGTGCTAATCCCCCCAACAGCCATTGGCCACACTACTGTACAGAACACAGATAACATGGATCAGAACTTTGACATTTAATGCTGAGCTACACATTTCACAGGTATGTTCCACTGCCCCCAGGTACACACTGTATTGTCCATAGCAGTAGTTAAGCAGAACATCTGTGCACAAAGAAGTACTGCTACCACATATGAATGGTTCACTTTATGCAGACTACTATTCAATAACATCTACTACATGCCAGTAAATACATATGTGTCACATACCTTTCCTTTGTATGATTTGGTAATATTTATTTTTCTTTTTCCTTTTCCCTGTCTCTCTCTCTCTCTGTAATATTTCTTTTTCTTTTTCCTTTTCTCTGTCTGTCTCTCTCTCTCTGTCAGTCTCTGCAATAGAATGATTGAGTTTGTTGGCAGAGATTGCAGCCTGCTTTTGTAGGAATTTGCACATGAACATGTGATGGCCTCTGCATCAGTTAGTGGCCACCATTTGCTAATTGCACGCAGCCTGCTGTGTAGTAATTGCAGTAATCACTGTCATAGCAACCCAGTACTATAAATTGCTAACTCATGTAGGTGTGGCCCTTTCAGCTTTCCAAGATGGAGATCATCCTTGTTTGCTGTGGACATCATTGTTTAAGACAGAAGGTTGGTATAGTTCTTATATCAGAAGCCAGGGGTGTAGCCAGAGATTTACATTTTGTACTCAGACCTAATGTTGCTGCTTCCAGTACCCACTTGTCAGTGTAGAAATGTACTCAACCCTCAAAATGCTACCCCAGGATACATGGAAAGATGTACTTTCTTTTCAACTGTTACAATTAACTGCCAGACAAAGCTAGTTATTGAGATGTATTCCTTTGGCACAAGAATTGTTTGTGAACTGCTATACTGTGAATATTAATTTACTCAGTTCTAAACAGTTTGTGCTTTTTTAGTGTTGACATTAGCACAAGCTGCTCAGAAGAACTGGGCACATTTCAGTACTGTGAGTATGCTTACCTACATCCTTGGTAGACCCTGCACACACAGGTATAGTCTACATTTGGGTAGGGGTGCAGAAGTACAGAGAGAGTACGTATTATTGTGTGATTTTTATCTTGTTGGACTTACAGGGTTGCTGTGTACATGTTAGTTTATCAAGGCAAGTAGTCTGTCTGCATAACTCACAACTGTGGACTTATCCACATGATAGCCAGAGAATAGTCTATTATTTTTTGTATGTGCACCACACAGGTCTTTCCAGCAATAGAGCAATGGCATTCTTACAGTTGGTTGCTACCAGTACATGGCTACATCCATTTGTATTTCAGTGTTGTATTCCTACATAAGGGTATGCTTCCGAAACTCCTTCCAAAGCTATTTGCAGTGTGTAACAGCAGACAGGCTGATATGCCTCTGTGTTTCTGCCTCTGCCAGACCTCTCAACCACTCAGGTACATATCTGAACAGACTCAGGGAAAAGTAAAGAAAAAGTCAGGGACAGTCAGGGAAACCTTTAAAATATTAGTGCCATTAAGTTGAGACATTGAGAGAATCAGAGCATATGAATTAATACACCTTTTCTGAAGTAAAATAAGTGTCTAACTCTTAATTATTGTCATTATTCATTAAGTGTAATTCACCACCTTTCTGGCCAAAGTCAGTAGTTTTCGGAGGGATTCAGTGGGACAGAGCTAAAAATTTGTTTCAAAATCAGGGACATCCCTGAAAATTAGGGACAGTTGGGAGGTATGGCCTCTGCCCTAAACAGATATGCTAGTGTTTGTCCTGCTGTGATACTGTGTGGGGTTGTAAGGTGATGGTGTAACATTATTTCATGCTAGAATGGCTGTTTCTCTTATCACAGTCATGTAATGTAATCCCACAACAACTGTTGGTCAACATCCACAGAACATGTTGTGTGGTATGGTATTCCTATTTTTCCTTTACATTCACTCATTCTGATGCATGATATATTTATTTAAGCACCAACTTGATGTATATTTACCGTGGCTTAATGGTACTTCATGTTGTGTAGTGTGTGCAAGGTCTGGGGTTAGAGACTGACAGAGGGGTTTTATTTTGCTCTTGAGCAGGAAAAGGGCCCTCACATACTGAGTGACTAAAGCACTTTTAAGCAGTTGTAAGCAGGTTTGTGCATTGCTGCGCATTGCTTAGCCAAGCGCAAACTCAATCAAACCTGTTAACTTCTGCTTAATAGTGCTTACTCCTGCTAACCCCCGCGCTCATTTCTTTGAAAGAAAAGAAAAATGGGGAGATAGGAAAGTGGTGAAAAAGGGGCACAAAGAGCGAAAGACAGTATGGAAAATAGCTTGGGATGTGCAGGATGGGTGTAGGGAAGGTCCATAACTGCCCATTTCTTCAACAGCAACAGCTGTGCATATGCAATAAATTTGGAGATAGATATGAAACCTTCAACCCCTGAGAGAGGGGTGAGGACAACAAAGTATGTTGTAATGCCAATTAAATAACATTTCATGTGTCCAGTGGACATGTATGCAAGATAGGCAGCTATGTATGAGGCGTAATTTTTTTTTTTTGGGAGCAGATTGCCCTTTTTTTCAGGTGAGAGTGGAGTGTGGGGTAGGTGAAGTAGGTATATTTGGAGAGGTAGGTTGGGGAGTTAAACAGACAAGACAAATAAGATGCATACAGATGGAGTTATATGACACATGTGGTGGGTGAACACCTTTGACGGGGAGGGATATTTGGAAATCGCAAGCCCATGAGCCCCCAGATGGAAACAGTGGGACTGAGGTCCCCACCCATGGGCAGTCATCACTGCACCTTCACGGCCCATAGGGTGGCTGTGCTGGGGGCTGTGTAGGAGCGGCAAGCTGACCCAGGAGTTGTGCCACTCGAGCCTCAAGTGGGCGTAGAGGTTCTGCAACAGAACGTTTAATCTCTCTACGCACCACAGCCCAGACCGTTCGAAGGGTGATAGGTGGCCCTCGTCTGCCCACGCTTGCACAGGGGGGCTGTCCCCTGCAGTGCTTCCACCTGAAGGTGGCACAGGGCCAATGGAGGAGGAGGTCCCAGGCTGGGTACTGGATCTGCTGGTGCCAGGTGCCATAGCTAGCTGAGGTGGGACAAGTGGGTCCGCTGGGACAGGCCTTTCCATAAGAACTATGTTTTGGAGAGTTTAATAAAGATATGGGTTAGTAACAGTCAACAGCATTCCCAATTAGTCATAACAGCATGCAGAAGTATTCCCATTAACCCAACACACCAGATTTTCAACAGTTGAAAAGCAAGCATAACACATGTATATACAGAACAATAGTGGACATTACAACAGCATGCAGGCTGGATTGATGGCAACAGGCCACACATATTGTGGTATTTTAACAGGGCACATGCATAGAAATAAATGCAAATATTTATAAACCAATAGGACATATGTCCCAACGATGTTTTGAGATTAGACATACCGATTGAGGTGTGGAATTGCATTTTTATGCACATACAGTAGGGTGGAAAAAGATAGCTCAATTAACAACTTATATAGCCTTGTAGTTTTCAGTACATTCCTATTAACTGCAGTTATATGTCCCTTACATGTATTATTGCACTACCCAATGTCCTTATATTATGCAGTTGGATTTTGCTAGATCATTAGATGCATGAGCTGTATCTTACATACAAACTGTCCAAGATGCAGATGTTACTGCTACATATTTTGAGAGTTGCTTACACACACTACTGCTAAGATGGTACACTGACAGCTCTACTTTCATATAATTATCTAGATATGTTCAGGTGAAAGTATCACTTATATGTTAACAGCTCCCTACATTTCTGGCAGCACACACTGACATTTCCAGGGAACACAATACCAAGCTATTCATGCACCAGATTAACTTGTACATACTGGGCATGAACCAACAGTTGAGGGCTGTAAATATGCATAAAAGCTACTGGCACTCCCTTCATCCCCGTTATATGGGCCTACCCAAGTGTGGGTTGACACTGCTTAATACAACACTACTATCTGTAGAATGCAACAGTACAACAACATATCAAAGAAAATGACACAGACACACTCCAGGAATTATACATTTATTAAAGGATTATTACACCTTTAGTTATTGTGTTAAAACACTTTCTGAAGCCTCTCTCATTTATTTTATATAACAGTACATGCAGAATAATTACTAACCTGCCTGATGATGCAGCCTTTGAAGCCTATCTTCATGGGCATGCTGATTCATAGCTCGGACACCTGCAGCTGTGAGGTAAATGCAGTGATATTGAGACATACCTATCCATAGTATAGACAAGCATAGAAATTCTTAACTACTTAATACAATGGCTACTTACTCAGTACTGGGGCATTAGGCTTCGCATGGGATTCCTGGATCCACTGGTCCAGTTGATCCTCCCTATGTCGCTTCAGGTCAGAATAATGGTGCCTGATCTGCTCACCAGTCCGAGGAACACCAGTGGCACTGGTGAGATTAAAAGCAAGATTGTTTCAGGCCTCCATTTTATATTGGGTACCCTGGTACTGGCCCTGCAGGAGTCTTTCCTCATGATTGTGGACAAGGAGCCAAACCATTACTTTGGACTCCTCAATGCCCCAGCATTGCGCTCTAAATCGAGTGCCTTCTCCAACACCGGCCATGCTGACTGCAGAAGGAAGCTACAACCAGTTATAGCAAGTATTCCCACCTGTGGAGCTTAAATATGCCTTATTTCCCGCACTTATTTTTGATTGGCCAGTTTTGAAAAAACTCAGCTGTAGAAACACCTGCTTAGCTGATGTTGGCAATGTTTAAAATTCCTTTGATATATATGTGTCTGTTGAAAGTGCATGTTTACGAAATACTGTCATGGCTTAGTGGTTACGTACTGTGACTCTAGTGCTCAGTATCCTGCATTCGAGCCCTGTCACTGCTTTTTATTTTCCTACTGGGCAGACCTGACTGGTTAAGGTACAGTAAAGGAGGTGTGGCCATGTTTAACCGACTTTGCTCAACTTTGCCTGATTTTGCCCAATGTTGCTCAATGTTGCTCAACATTGCTCGATGTTGCCCGACATTGTGCTGGTTATGGCATTGCACAGCTACGCGCAAATACGTTGCGCTTGTTAGTGCGGTGCACAGCTATATGCAAAGACATTGTGCTGGTTAACTCGGTGCACAGCTACCAGCAATTTAATTTAAATATGCTCAATACTGGTAAAATGTGCTTAGCAGTACTTTATATTGCTTAAAATAGGGTACTCATGCCTCAGAATGCATAACCATTTCACTTATATATATATATATATATATATATATATATATATATATATATATATATATAAAATTTGTTCACTACTACATTTAACTTTTCAATGCTTTTTACAAAACTTATACATAAAAAATGTCAGGAAATATTTTTGTATACAGATTTCCCACAGAAAATGGAATGTGCAGTAGGGGGACTCGAACCAGGAATGCCTTCTCTTTGTGCGAAGGCTTTAACCACTACGCCAGCACTGTTTTGCTTAATTTGCATATATTTTTCTTATTATCCTCTTCTGGTGTCTAAGCTGCTAACTGTAACTAAGCAGTGGGCAAACCCGCGCAGACACGGGCAGCTATATCGGATGAAATATAAAAAAAAATTAAAAAAATCTTTCTATTTTTAATTTTGTCAGTTGTTTAACATATGGGGGAGTGTAGTGTTACATTGTGCACATGTGAGCGGACTCGCTCATGTAACTTGACATTGCGGCGTTTCTTCATTGCAGGGGTGTGCATTTTTTAACTGCTCGGCAGTCCAACATGCCTCGTACACTCGTCCACGCTCCATGTAAGCTTTAGAGTTGAGGCAGTGCGCCCTCATTAATATGCATGGTGCGCTGCCATCATACTCTTAGACTGGCGCTTCTGTGTAAAACTAATCTAGTCTTACACGGAAGATTAGTAAATCCTGGGGATTGTATTTAGCCTCAAATTTCCTTAGGCAAATATCCTTAGGCATATTCTTAAAATATTACCCATAGCTTATTTAAATGTACGCATGAAAATGTAAAATGTATGTAATGCACAAATCTGAAGTATTTATATTGCTACACATTTAATGGCATTTCAAATCTTTCTTACAAATTACTTTCATTAACAAACCTACGTTATTCATTTAAATTCTAAATGCCATGTCATTATCAAACTATTGTAAAACATAGAATAATTATAATATTGAAACAATATAAGTACACAGTTAATGCTTACCTATCTTCCAACATATATGCATTTATAAAACTGAACAATTTGCAGAGTTTCTTTTTTCTTCCATTACAGACATTGTAAACGATTAGAGCAACTATATCACTGTACTTTTTCATACACAGGTGCTTAGAAAATAAATATAACCTTAACATACCTGACCCTGAGGTCATAATTATTCATATACACCTCTCAAAGAACAACTCCTTTGCAACTATTGTCTCGGACATTATTCTTTATAATGCAGAGATTTGGTTATTAAAAAACACGATGTACTGAGAAAAAATGTATAAGGAATCTGATATTATTGTGTTATAGAAGCAGTTTTGATTTTCACATCTGTCATTGTTTGCTTTACATCTTTCTTTGCATAGAAACAATTAATTAACAACTTTAACATCATTGGACATCAGCAGTGGTTATGTTTAGAGCATTTTTCATTTTCATATGCACATCCACATATTTGCTTGATGATTTGCATCTCTGGTACATGTAGAGTGAAGTTCAGTTTTATTAAACTTATGTACGTGACATGGGTAGGACAATGTTGCAGCATCTAGTCTATTAGATTTTTGGTGCTATAAAAGCATGTTCCATATACTACATAGAGAATTATGAGCGTGCAACCAGTTATAACATTCTTCTTATTTGTTCAAGACATGAATGCCATGAGATTTACTCGAGAGAGAAAAATCACAAATACCTGTGCAATCATTCCAATAATATTATTAACTGGTGAAAAAAATTTTGTCACAGCAACCTGCATGTTGTGAAGTGTAGAAAGTTTGTGATTGTTCATGCATGATGTGTATGAATGCAGCAAAATACAGCATGACATGAATGATGTGAGATGTACACAGAAGTGTCACATCGAGCAGGATATACGTAGAATAACAATCTAATGTTTATACGAACCGTTGCCTAACTGCAGCAGATGTAACATATATTTATGTGAAATGAATCTTATTGTCACGGGACATATGTGAAAATGCACATAAATCCAGATATAACCCATGTGTGGTCAGTCCCCTGACAAATGGCTTATGTGTCTATGAATGTCATTATGCATATCACTATGCATGGGATTGATAGCCCACACAATGAATAGGTAGTCCAGAAAAGAATTGGGCAAAACAAAATGACATGCAAACATTATGGTATTATTACAGCAGTATCTGGGCAAATGTAGTAAATCTATCCATCCACAACCTCTTTTTCCATTTTTCACATGGGGTCAGGGTGTCATTTCAACAGTGACAATCCCCTAGAGCCAAGGTTTACACCTTCGGTTGGCTAGCCTTGCCACTGTAGTTTTTCCCTACCACACTTGCATACACAGTCACACCTATGGCCAGTTTAGAGTTTCCAACCCACCTACTGTATGTATTTGGGATGTGGAAAGAAACCAGAACACCTGGAGGAAACCCATGTGAACACAGGGAGGACATACAGACTCAGCAGAGAAGGCAACCCAGCTGAGAATCAAATCAGAGAACCTCTTGCTGTGAGGCAACAATGCTATCCACTGTGTCATAGCAAATGTCAGGCTACAATTATTTGTGTATGATGCATTTGTGATATTGTAATGAGTATATCATGTGTATCCTTTCTGGTGGAAGTGCCACAGTATACATGTTGGTATAAATAGGTTTATCAAAGTACATGTGTGAATGCAGTATACCCTGATGTTGTAAATGATATTTAGCCCTGAAGTGAGCTTTGCTAAGCACATTAGTAATACCTGTACGACACTACAGTAACATACATCATATGCAGGTGAAACATTAATGTGTAGTACTATGTGACCTATTGACAGTTTACATTTCAAATATACCTACTGTGCACTGGCCTGTGACAAATGTTGCCATCCTCCACTTGTAGGTCTTTGCGGATCTTGGACTATTGAACGAAAGTTCAATAGTCCGAATCCACAATAACCGAATGCACTTTAATGAAAGCGCTTTCACCGAAAAAGTGCTTACGTTAAAGTGCGTTCGAAAAAAAAAAACAATAAATCTTCTTTTATGCAGGGGGCAAGCCCCCCTGCACCCCCAGGTTCGGGGGCTGTTCCCCCCACCCACCCCTACTTTTATATTCTCACTTCAAGGTCGCACTACAGTGGGGAAAAGGGAATTCTCCCTTAACCACACTGTAATGGAACTGGCACAACGAGCATACTTATCCAAATGTGCTGCTTTGGTGAACAGCACTTTCAGTTAAGTATGTTTGGTGATTTCTGCTTTGGCAGAAAGAGCAGTCGGGGATTTGTACAGATCCCGTATTTGCTTTGATGCTGGCAAAGCAAACCTTTCAGAGGCTAATTCTATTTTTTTTTTTTTTTACAAAGAAGAACAAATGATAAAAAATATCTCAAGACAGTGATTACTTAATATACTTTATGCTAGATGGCGTGCATCTAATACATCATTATAACAGGCATGCCCATAAAGAAGTACAGCAAAGACTAAACATTTACTACCCAACACAAAACCACAAGAAGTTATCATAAAACAGGCCCACTCATGCGTTGTTATGATTTTTGCAGCAAGCAGAATCAAAATAATAAAATGGATATGTAACGGCTTGTTTGAAGTCATGCAATACAGAACATTATTTTCGGAGGAAATGAATGATGTCTGTGAGCAATCACTGACATAATCAGCATTTGCATCTTGCCAGACTTGGGAACATGTCAAGGTGAAAGTGAGATGCATTAGCCACTAATGCCACAGAAAGAAACATACAGCGTTTATATCACGTTATTGAAAGATGAAAATAGCGAACGCTATTTCATCGGCCCCAAAACATCTAAACATGAAAATATCGAACATTCAGAACAGCGAATTTTTTTCCCATGGAAAAAATTTGCTGCTCCAAAGCACATACACACAACACAAGCACATCAAACAAACAGCAACCACACACATACACTTAAATTCCTACATCTAACGCTACACTAAACTAAACATACACTACTATCTACCCATTTACCTTAACCCAAACCCTAACCCTAAGGTCCGTCACTATCGCACACTCACCTAACTCGCGCCCTAACCCTAACTCACTTAAACTGTCCCTAACCCTAAAGTCTGTCACTATCGCACACATGCCTAACCCGCGCCCAAACCCTAACTCACTTAACTCGCCCCTAACCCTAACTCACTTAACCTGCCCCTAACCCTAACGTACAAACAATCGCACACTTACCTGAACCCAACCTGTAACTTTCCAGCACAGTGCTAAGAATAGTGAAGTCACAGAAACGGACAACCGAATTCTTTCCCTAGGAAAGAATTTGCTGTTCTGCAGCTTCGCTATTCTTAGCGTTCGCTGAATAGTGTTTGATATCAGAACATACAAAATTTTAATACTTCGATGTTCTGATATAGACCCATACATGATGTGTCATGAAGAACATATTTGAAGAGATTACATCACTATCCCATTGTAATGTGTATGGCTCCCCTCACATGGAGTGTGAAACATAACAACAGAGACCATCTTACTGTGCCATATCTCCAGTTTGTCTCAGTTGTCTGACAGACAAACCTTACCAGATTTAAATCCCTGTCGATCATGCATGCCCCACTTTCTACAGAGCTGTGTAGTTGCTGCATCTCCCACAGGAGTTAGTACTGGAAGGTATCACAAAGAACACTCTTCAAAGTGTGACGTAAGAAAGGCTTTTGATGTTCATTTATCCAATACAAATTATTCAGAGGGGTCAGAAATATGTAGTAATTTCATTGTTCACACAGTTGTGATTTAGCAGTCTCATTGTTGGTCAGGACAACCGCACTTGTCTGTTATTATTGTTTTGCATATATACATTCCCAGATTTGAACCACTGTCTATCTGGGAACATGTGCTATATAAGTCAGTATTAACTTCATATACCACAGGAGAACTCTCACTTCACAGAACATCTATATGGCAGGCATGAAATCTCCAATGTGTTTGAAGGGCTTTGTTAGAAATAAAACTTAATGTAAATAAATTGATACATTGTTGTATGTGTCACATTAGTACACTTAACATTATGTTGTGCTTTGCTAGAGTTGAACAGCTGTGTACATAAGTCCCTAAGCTACAGAACTGTGTATTAACTGCACATGCTACAGGGAAAGTCATACCACAATTGTGAGACAGAACTTATGTGAAGGCATAACATCATCACTGTGGTGCAAAGCAGTTGTATGAACTAAAAGTATGTCTTAATGTAAGTGTGAGACAGAGCACATTTGAAAGGATGACCTCATCAGTGTGCAGCAGAACAAATGTTAGTATTTAAAGTGTAAAAAAATAATGTGAGAGCACTCTCCCAGATTAAATGTTTCTCCTGAGTGGAAGTATACACATTAGATCTGTTGTTAAAGGCATACTTACCTGACACTAGACACACGTATGAATTTATAGTTGTTTTGCAACAGTGGCTTCAAATCACCTACTTATCTAGTTATATAATCTAGAGTACACAGTATCAACTTCAACCACCACAGCAGAAGTCTGATTACAATAATGATTACTCATCAGTGGGCTGCAGGGAACACTTTTGAGGTAAAAGTGGAAGAAATTGATGGGGGAGCCCTTTCACAATTTAAATGCATTTCCTGAGTGGAAGTGTACACATCAGATGCATGGGTAAAGCCAGTCCTACCTAGCACTATAGACCTCCACACACACACACACACACACACACACACACACACACACACACACACACACACACACACACACACACACACACACACACACACACACACTCATGCCCATCAGTTAATGCTGTATTTAAAAACCTGTCTAATTGCACAATCTAAGGTACACTGTATCAACTGTGAGTGCCACAGGAGAAATTTGACTTTAAATGTGGGATACTGTACATTTGTAAGGATTAACCTATCAGTGTGCTGCAGAGAAGATAGTGTGCATTGCAGGTTTGTGTGAAAAGGAAAGTGTTTCAACAACCAGAAGTAATAGCAATGTGTTGCTCACAAGCAATTATATAACTGTTCAGAGAGCTTGTCTATCTTATTCATGTACGCTGTGCTAGTGTGGGTGACATGTAGCTGTTTCACCAGTATGCCATATTGATGACAATTACACTTGTGAAAGAGTGAATTGTCAGCCAAGCATTTCTGAATGTTTAGCTCAGGATGACTATATGCAAATAATAATTATATGTTGAGTCATTTTCAATATTTCCTCATGTTTGGACAATGTGCAGTGTAAATTTAAAAAGACAGATACAAATGTAACAGTTCACTGCTTAATGCCAGTGGGGAAGTATATGTGAAAATGTCCGCCATCATTGTACAACTGCAAGTTTAAATGTGTTGAGTGCAGATATAGCTTTACATAATGAAGTATTTAGACGACAGCATTACAGTTAACTCCTCCTATCTTGAGTACAATAGACCATTACGCAATACAATAGTAATACAAGACCATTACAAAATACAAAAGTAATACAAGCCACTCACAAACCATTGTAAAATAAAGACGTAATACAAGCTACTCATATTAGTTTTGTTTTTCAAAATCGCTAATGAAGCACATCACTGATAAGCTCATTTGCTTGATTGATGGTAAAATATTAGCAGATGCAAAATTATATTTTGAGGTATTGAACTCAGAATGGGAACTAACAGTAGTCTATGGTGCTCCATGCCAACTTTTGTGCAAATAAAAAGTACAGACATAAAAAGCTCAATTGATGATCCAATTCCTAATGGATGTATGTTATGTTAATGCTTTGTGTGTCATGCTTTACACATTTGTTATGATAACTGCAGTGAAGTATTCATTATATGGAAAATAAAGGTGCATACTTAGACAGCCCTCATATCCAGTGACTGTCCATGCATTTTAAGCATGGTTTTCTGTTTCTTACACAATTGTATGTGCTTGAATGATATCACTGAGCAATACAGCCACTATATGACCACAGACATGAAGATGTCATAATTAAAAGACTTTAGAAAAAGCATGGAAATGCAACTTAATTCATCCTGTCATCTTATGAGTGTTTAGCAGCAATATTTTTCAGATGTGCATTGTATACTATGCTTGCTAACACATAAAATGTGATTGTACCAAACATCTTGCATTTATTTCTGGGACAGTATGAGCATTTGGGGCCTGATTTTGAAACACATAAGGAACCAAGCACATGAATGCTGCTGGAATCACAGACTATGCAAACACTATGAAGCAAGAATGTTTGTGTGCAGTATACTTTATTAGTTATGATTCAACATCCTGTATGGTGCACATTCAACCTTTGCAAGATATGATAATAACTGTCCCCTCATAGTGTGACCATAGAACATCGAGGCCAAGCACAGTAACCTGACAGCAGCAGAGCAATGCAGCCAAAGGCAAAAACTCACAACTTTTCGCCAAAAGATATGAACTGCCATTTCCCACCAGTTACTGCTACTGCTCTGTGCCAGGCAGTGTGCAAATGGTGAGGGGAAAGTCTGATGAGACAGCAGGGGAGAAGAGAAAGAGATTGGGAGACATGGCCAGAGATACAGGAGTTTTGCTTATTTCTGGTCATCTTTGTGGTGGTTTACTATGAGGGATGTCATCATAATTAATCTGTCCTGCTAAGTATAATAAAGTGTCTCCAATATGGAGCAAGCAGGATTATGAAATTAGAATCAGAATTAAGACATAAACAGGATAATGGTGGGTTAATAACAGATGCATCTAACAGTTAACAGTCAATAGTAATATAAAAATAATACTTTGACATACTTCTGGATTCAAACCCTTCACGTTAAAAAAGCAGTCTAAAGACTTTAGCATTATCTCAGCACACCATACAGGAAGTCATAGTTCACAAAATTAAAATCACACATTTGAAGGGACAGTGAAAACATATTTAAGCACAGGAGACTGTAGGTATTAGGCTTCATCACAACAATGACAATGGCAATGTGTTGGAAATTGGTATAATGGTTAAGCTATTTACCTTACAGACACAAGGTATAGGGTTTGATTCTCACTTTTGACAGAAATTGGCTAGGGTTAAAAAAATGAACCACAAGGGCAGCCAACTTAGTACGTACTTAAGAACATCCCATAAGGTGTACTTCACATCCAGCAGCCTAATAAATATGTTACAGGACCTGTCGCACAATAGTGCTATTACTCTGTATTTTATAGAGCAACAGGGGTAAGCACATTTGCACAAAGATAGCCATACTAGTCTGAAAAATGGCAAAAACTCACTATCTTTTTCCATAGGATGTGAAACACCATTTACATTGGTATGCAATGCCAAGTACTGTGCAAATGCTAAGGACAAAAATTGAAAGCTTTTTTATAGGAAATTTTGGCCATGTGTATTGTGCATGATTCTACCTTTTGACCAGATTAAATGTCTGAAAAGGGGTTGATAGGACAGTTGTGAAAATGATGGGGGGGGGGGGGGACAAGCAGAGGGTAGGACACGAGGAAGAATAAAGGAATGGATTGATGACCTGAAATTTGGTAAGCTTAGCCACATTACAGAGGTACTATGACCTTATCTGCATATGTACTAATCTCATACCTCTCTTAGGTGAGCCAGTCTTTTCTGATGCGCCTGTCTCTTGTGGACTACCTCTTCAACAGCTGTATGGAACAGAAGACAGACAAAAACGAAGCAAAATGAATAACTGTGTTACCTGACAAATGCATGGTATATTATTGTCTGGTGATGGGTCACTGTATTTAACATGACTCAAGGGCATTTGCAGTTCTAAATTCTGCCTCCCATTGGCTCAGGAGGTCCTGCTCACATCTCTTCATGTCACTGTAATGGTGACAGTATTGTTCCCCAGTGTGTGTGGAATGGCAGTTATACTGGAGACAGCCTTGGCCAAGCAATTCCAAGCCTCATCTTTGTACTTAGACCCAGTACAGTCTACCTACAGAAGGCTACACCTCTACGGCTTTACAGGGAGTACCACAAAGATCCAGGTCTTGTATTCACATCACCTCTGGGCTTTAATGGAGCAACACCCTCATGTCTGCCTGCCATGTCTTTTGAAGGACACCTAGAACTACAATGTGTTTCTGAATGGGTGCTGAATTCAGATCTCACATGTACAAGCCTGCACAGTGATGGACAACCTTGCCAACTGCACTTGCACAATTGAAAGCACAACAATGGCCTGGCAGAGAGCTTGGGAATAATTTCTTCAAAATGCAGTGGAAGTGTGAAATACCGCAGGAAAACTTTGCCATGTATGATGCCCACTGTACTTACACATTCCACTGGGAAATAATCAGATGCTTTATGATGTTAGTTATAATCATTGCTGTTTAGAGGTAAAATGTTATGAACGGATACATTATGGGTTGGTTGAACATACAAAATAGAATCTTTGAGTAAGTGAGCTCATGAATAAAAGCAAAGGCTAAAATGCTAAATGTTGCTTGTTAGCTGTCAATGTCACAGGAGACCTAACAATTTTACCTTGTAAGATGAGGTATAACAATTTCAACAAGAGTGGAGATCTAAGTAAGGCATGCATGTGTGTGTGTGTGTGTGTGTGTGTGTGTGTGTGTGTGTGTGTGTGTGTGTGTGTGTGTGTGTGTGTGTGTGTGTGTGTGACTTTCACTTGTCATGATACTGGAATTATATGTAAAAGTAAATATTTTTTATGTAAATCCATTTCATGCATGGAGTTGCATGACCTCAGTAAAACATGTTGAAATAGGATCAATACATACTTTACAAGGCATACTGCCCTACACACGTAATAATTATATGTGATGAGTCATTCTTATTTAAAGTAAATATTGTGTAGATTATACCTATAAAACTGTAGTTTAAATAACTATCATCATTGTTATGCTTAGCATACATTACACACATTATAGCTGACATGTAGAAATCATTAAACATAGTTGTGTTGCAAATTTAATATTTAATATTCATTTTACCTCATGTTCAATTCCAAATAAAAAGTCAGTGACACTACTTATTCTGAGCCCCTCAGTAAAACTATCTGTAGTCTGTATTTGAATCATGCATTTCCTCTGCTGTTTTTCCAGACTTACTGTATTAACACCTTGAGACACAGAGAAAGGTAATCTGTAAGTGTATTTTTCTTACAGAAGAACATCAGTGCCAGTCTCATTTGTGTTACTGATGGCAGCCCAAATTAACTTTTCGAGTCTTTACCTTCAGATATGAACCAATGTTGTGCACATTCAACCTTTTAACTGTGTTTGCCACGTGATAACTTGTATTTCAGGCAATGACAATTCTTGCTAAAGGGACCATACAAGAGATTACATATGCTCATTTTTGACACAGCATTTACAAGTAATAATGATATTCAGAAATGTATTGTAATGTTTTCCTTTCTAAGTAAGTCAAAGTAATCTCATATTTTTTGGAAATGTATTCTCCCTGGCACATCCTCTGTAAGTGTGCATCAAAGTTGCAGGAGTATTAAACAATTATTCATGCACTACTAACGGATCACACTTGCAAGCCTTTAGCAAGCCACACTTCTCAATATCATTCTTGTATAATGTTGACTGACAGCAGTATTTAGTTGACTGACAGCAGTATTTAGTTACAAAATTTATACTGTACCCACTTAATAGGGGTCCCTACTTATCCAGCAAAATCTAGACAGTCAAATGGGCTTTCAAACGAAATAAGGTGGCCAAAGATGAGTTTGAGTGAACTTTTAAATCTGCTTTTAATCAGTTTTTTGCCATTTTGGACACAGTGCCTTCCCTGAAATCTGATGCTACTCTAATCAACCCTGGGATGACTACACCTTGTGGGTAAGGCCTTCTTCCCTGACAGTAAGTCTATTTATGACTTGTACATCATTCAGTTCCTTTCTCAAAATCACAAGTCACATACATCAACTTTATAAAACTGGATGACACTGATTAACTAGAAAAAGGAAATTATTTCGACATGCTCACATTATTTTATTTATTTATTTTATTTTACATTTGTTTACCGGGTTAGTCCGACTGGATACATATCCCTTTTCAGCAGAGACCCGGGGAGAAAAGCTCCACATAAGAAAAGAAACAATAACACTACATAAACAACATAAGCAGCAATAGTAGTATACAGAGTTCAGAGATACTTATTTACAAATACACTCTATTCAATACCACAAATACATGATGAGTAAATACCCAGATATACAGGTAGGTTATAAGTAATGAGATTTGAGCTTAAGATCACCAGGGAGAAGGATATATGATCATTCACAGGTCAATTCTATGGTTATACGGGGGGGGGGGGGGCAGTCTATGAGGAACCAACGTGTTTAGAGAATAGGTTTAAAGGGATCTAGAGAGATTTAAGGTGGAGAGTCCTTTAGTTAATTGTGTGTGAGTGGTAGGCAGTTATATGGTCAGCCAGGTTCGTCACAAGGGCATAGCCAGTGGGCCTTAAGTAGAGACTTAAGACTAGTTTTAAACTGGCTGAGGGAAGTTGTCAGTCTTAGGTTATTAGGAAGGGAATTCCGGAGCCTTCCAATAGAATTTGCGTAGATAGCATCACCTCCTGAGTTATTTGATTTCATGGTTTGTACCAGGACACTATTAGAAGATCGGAGGCAGTTAAGGTTGGAGTAGGGGGTCAGGAGTTTGTTCAGAGAGGGTTTTTTTCTGGTTCCTTAATTATTTTAAATGCTTCTGTAAGTTGGTTGAATTTAAGAAGGTTAGGTAATTCTAACCATTCAAGTTTCTTTAGGTTGTGGCAGTGATGAGTACGGTAAGTTGAGCCAGTGACATCTATTGATATGGTTATAGACAACTGAGAGTTTGTTGAGCTCATTTTTATTAAGGAAGGATAGGACAGGGGAGGCATACAGTAGGGTGGAGAGAAGATGTGACCATGCTATAGTTAGTTTGGTATACGGAGTAAGAAAGTTCTTGATTCTGTACAAGGAACCTAGTTTCTTGTTTACTGTTTTAATAGTTTGACTAGTGTGAACATCGAATTTGAGCTTGTGGTCAATAGTAACACCTAGTAGTTTGGTGTTGGTGACAGGCTCGATGATGGTACCGTTGATGGATTGAACATGAAAGATCGTATTATTAGAATGTGGTGGATTTAGGCCTAAGGGGGTTCCAAAAGTGGGGAAGATTAGAAGTAGCTTAGTTTTTATGGGATTTAAAATGAGTTTCCGTTCAGAAAACCATTTTTCAGCTGCCGCAAAACAGTGTTGGGTGACTACTTGGAGATTATGGAGAGAGACATCAGAACAGATCAGGGTGGAGTCATCTGCATATTGAATGCAGGTGGCTTTGGGGATGACTGAGTGTAGGTCGTTTATGAATACAGAGAAGAGAAGGGGACCAAGTATAGAGCCTTGGGGAACTCCTACGGTATTTGGTAGCAAGTGAGATAGTGTGCTTTGCCACTGGACTGCTTGTTGCCTACCAGAAAGGTAAGCATTAAACCAACGTAGGGCTAGGTTATTGAGGTGAAGGGTTTTAAGGGTGTGGAGCAATAGTTGGTGATTGACCATGTCAAAATCTTTTGACAAGTCAAGAAAGAGAGCAGAAGTGATTAATTTGTTGTTCCGATTGTTGTTAACTGAATCAACAAAGGAAAGGAGGGCAGTGGTAGTACTATGATGAGGGCGAAACCCATGTTGAGTTTTTGACAGAAGATTATTTAGGGTAAGGTAGTGTAGGAGTTGCTTGTGAGCACACCTTTCCATAATTTTTGCTATAGGCGACAATATTGCTATAGGTCTATAGTTCGATGTTTCCGTAGAGGCGCCTCCCTTGTGAAGTGGGATGGCGTATGATATTTTCCAGATTGAGGGAATGGTGGCCTCAGTGATAGTTCTATTTATCAGGATTGAGATGGGATAGGCAATTACGTCAGATGCTAGTTGTAGATATTCGGCTGGGAGACGATCAGCCGATAGGGAGGATGGTTTGAGTTTCTTTAATAGAGTTCTAATATAGGAGGTGGATATTGGTTGAAGACTAAAGGTGGGTAGATTTTTTCCAGTAGGACTGGTTAAGGAGGTGGAAGGAGTAGGTAACTGACTGGCTAGTGCCTGAACGGTCTCAGTGAAGAAAGAGTTAAAGGAGTTAGCTATTACTTCAGGATCTTTACCTATAAGTTTTTCCGGGGTGGGGGTAGTTGATTTCCCAGAATAAAGGAGGTTATTAAAACCTGCCCAAAACTTCTTTGGATTATTTTGGTGTTTGTCCTGAAGATGACGGAAATAATTCTTTTTATCACTGGTAGTATCTGCTTTTGTTGAGTTTCTAAGCTGCTGAAATTTGATATGATCTCGGGGTTCTTTGGTGGTACGCCACTTTACCCAGGCCTGGTCTCTAAGCTTAATTTTAGTTTTGGTATCTTTAGTTAGCTAAGGTGCAATCCTTATTTTGGCTCTGATGGATCGGTTAGGTGCATGAGAGTCCAGTATTTTGAGGACTGTGTCATTAAAGTATGTAACACTCTCGTCAATGGGGAGTGTTTTTAGCATGGACCAGTTACAGGATTTAAGTTCTGCTAGAAATTGTTCAAGAACAAATTTCTTCTTGTTTCTAACTAGCTTATAGATGGGAAAGTTTATACACGTCAGTTTATGTTTTATGATGAAGGTGATAAGGTGGTCACTAAGATCATTGGGGAGGGTCCCCGTGGTATAGTTAGGTGTGTCTTTATTGGTGAGAATCCAGTCAATAATGCTTTGTTTTTGTTGAGAATTACCTATTCTTGTGGGAGATTTTATATTTTGGGAGAAGCCATATAGGTTAATGGGCAGGGGATTCATCTGGTCAGAGTACTGTGACCAGTCAAGGTTGAAGTCCCCTAGCGCAATTGTTTCTTGAGGGTAGTTTGAGGTAAGCCAGCTTAGGGTTTGCTCCACAGTTTCTATGTTTTTCCCTGGTGGGATGTAGACTACAATAAGATTGATACTCTTTTGGTTGTTTAGGCATATTTTTACGGCAATTAGTTCCATATTAGAGATCTTGGGTGGGTTGTGTAGGATTCATAATGATGTTCAGGGTATTTCTAAACATTACTGCTATTCCACCACCTTTTTTTTTTTATCCGATCAACCCAGAGTATGTTGTATCCAGGTGTGGTAATCCAATATTACCACACACACACACACACACACACACACACACACACACACACACACACACACACACACACACACACACGCACACATGCACGCACACACACACACACACACACACACACACACACACACACACACACACACACACACACACACACACTCTCAAACAAATGCACTCACACATTGAGCAAGTCAGTGGCTGCAGCAAATGTAGTTTTAGCCAGTTTTGTCATGATCTCCACATTGCCTAAGTCCAATTTCTCATACTAAGAGAGACGTATAGAGCTGTTCTTCTGATTGTTGGCTTGGATGAAGGCTGAAGGCTGTGACAAAAACTAGGATGTCAGTGATATCAGAGAACCAGTCAAAAAGCTGTGTATACAATCTTTAAGCAAGCTTGATTTTCAGATTTGCATATTTATTGTTATCTCTTGCAGCTATGGCTATATAGAGAAGAATATGACTGCTGGAGCATATCATCATTTGTTGGAGGGGGATTCATAAGCTGCTTATGCAGGTATAAAGGGGATGCACCTGATATATGACATGATATGATATGATATGATATGGCTGATTGTGACTTAAAGGCAGGATATCTTTGAAGTCTATAATATCATAGGTACCTTCCAATTACTTTTATATACTAAGACTCATCAATTTAGTGAGTACGAGATATTTCTCCCATACTTATACGTCAATAAATGCCTAGCATAATTCAAAAGGACAATTATGCCTGAATACCAAAAAAGAAAATACTTTAAATGCCAATGGAAGCAACACCCGATAGATAAATGTTTCTGCACTTACATCATCCCTGGTTAAACCGGTACCAATACAGCTATATGAACTTATGTCATAACTCTCTGCTGCACAAACTTTCCTTGTGCTTCTCCTCCATCCTTTCTTTTGTAATTCTCTGGCATTCTCGATATTAATTGGCAGAAATAAGAAAATCATATGAATTAGTAAGATTGCACAGATTACAGGGAAATATGTGATTCATATGTTTTCTTGACCTCTCCTAATGAAGGAAGTAAAATCAAGAAATCAAAACTGCATCACTTCAACAGTTTTTAAGAAAAAAAAATGAAGTAACTATCTCAAAAACTAAGGCACTAACAGTGGCTAGAATACAGATTTTTTACATTTCTGACTTACCCATACACAGACCTCTCAACCTCTCAGCACATGGCCAAGCATGTAGTAAACTCCTTAAAAAGGTACTATAAAGTTTTAATTTCAGACAAGCTTGTTGTTTGCTTTTTCTGCCTTTTTTAATTTGCAGTGAGTGATTTACTCAGTGTGATTTCTGCTTATTTTCAGTAATGTTGGCTGGTTGAAAACAATTTTTGAGGTTCATATAGACTGTAAAGTAGCAAAAGGGAAGAAAATGATGCAATAATTTATTTATTTATTTATTTTTTATTGTACATTTGTTGTCCGGGCTAGTCTAGCTGGATATATGTCCATTTTCAGTAGAGGACCGGGGAGAAAAGCTCCACAAAGTTAAGTACAATTGAACAAGACAAAGACAAAGATAGGTACAGCATAATTAATGCTAAAGACAGGGTAATTGAAAACAGGTAGTACATGAAAATATACAAATACATAGAAAATACACTAATCATATAAAGTGGAAAAATACACATTTTTTTTTTCAACACACAGCGAAATATATCAATGTTAATGAGAGGCATAGATTATACGAAGTTTGGTGGAAGAAAAAGGTAAGGGAGGTGGAAAAAGAGTTAATCAGGGTTAGTGCAAGAGCATAGCCAGTGTTTGTTGAGATACATTTTTAGCTGTGTTTTAAAAAGCGGAAGAGAGGACAAAGAAAGGATTTCTGAGGGAAGTTTATTCCATATTTTGCCAATTGAGTTGGAAAAGAGACAGTCACCTGCAGAATTATTGGGTTTGGTTATATTTATCCATAGTTTGTTGGAAGAGCGTAAATGTTTCAGGTTATTGTATGGTGATATGAGGTTAGAGAGTATAGGTGTTTTGGTTGGTTGGTATAGGATCTTATGAGCTATTATGAGTTGTTGCAGTGTAAGTAGGTTCTGAAATTCAAGCCATCCAAGATTTCTTAGGTTCAGACAGTGGTGGGTTTTGTAAGGGGATCCTGTGGCAAATCGAGCAATATTATGGAAAGATGTTGCTAATTTATTGAGGTTGTTTTTGGAGAGATTAGTGTATATGGGGGAAGCATATAGAAGGGTAGAAATCAGGTGTGATCTGGCTAAGGTGGTCCTTGCTTCAGGTGAAAGGAAGGGTTTTATTCTATAAAGGGATCCAATTTTTTTATTAACTAATTTTATTGTGTTATTGATGTGAGTGTCAAAGGTGAGATTATTGTCAATAGTAATACCTAATAGTTTGGTTGTTGAGTCAGGAGAGATGAGAGTGCTACCCATGGCAGAAATAGTGAAGTTTAGTGGGGTAGATCTGCGGGAAGGTGAGAATAATAGTAATTTGGTTTTCTTAGGATTAAGGAGTAGGCAGCGATTAGAGAACCATTGTTCAACAGTGGTAAAAGCTTTTTGAGTGATTGACTGTAGTTCAGTTTGTGACTTAGCAGTGCAGATAATAGTAGAATCGTCTGCATATTGTATGCAGGTTGCATGTGGGATAGCTACTTGGAGGTCGTTAATAAAGATGGAAAATAGAAGAGGGCCTAAGATAGAGCCTTGAGGTACTCCTAGAGAGGTAGGGAGGAGGTTGGATAGTGCATTTTTCCAAAGAACTGCTTGTTGGCGGTCTTCTAGGTAGGATGTAAACTATGTTAATGAAAGAGGATCAAGTGAGAGAGATTTTAGTATGTGCAGAAGAAGTTTGTGGTTTACCATGTCAAAAGCTTTTGATAAGTCTATGAAGATAGAGGATGAGAGGTAATTATTGTTACGGTTGAAGTTAATGGAGTTGGTAAAGGAGAGAAGAGCAGTGGTAGTACTGTGGGAGGGTCTAAAACCATGCTGACAGTTTGCAAGTAGGTTGTTTTTCAGAAGGTGATTCAGTAGTTGCTTGTGGATACATTTTTCCATGATTTTAGCTATTGGAGATAGGGGAGCTATAGGACGAAAGTTAGAGAAGTCATTAGACTTACCACCTTTGTGAAGTGGGATGATGTGAGATATTTTCCAGATAGAGGGGAAAATACCTTTGATTAAGGAATAAGGAAATAATTACCTGGATCATACCTCTCAACTGTCCAAATTTTTGCAGAATGTCCAAAGTTTTGCCTCTTATTTTTGGTCTGATCCTCATAAAATTTGTGATTTTTCTGACAAATCATTGAGGACTGACATCGCAAAATAATATTAAATAATGACAAACATTTAAGTTCAGCCTTCATATCCTTTAAAAAGTATATAAAAATGCAAAATCTGTCATTCTATCAACTTTCTAAGTTTATAAGAACAATATTTAAAATCTGTCCCTATTTTTGGGGCTTTGTCTCCCAATATTTCTTGCTTTGTCCAGATTTCTTGCTTTGAGAGGTTAAGAGGTTTGACCGGGATCTATTATGTGATTAGTGTTATTAATGTAAACTCATGATTGAAAATAGATGCAGTAGCATAAAAGCATATTAGAAAGTTGTCTTGCAGAATTTGTGAACCACAATGAAAACGATGTACCAAAGCGGGAATTAGTTTATAGATAAATCCTGATAAAAAGAAGAACACATTCTGACGCAAAAATCTGTGCACTGAGACTGAAATATTTCACTGGAGGAGTCATTTTTGTTGCAGTTAGTGTGTGGGGAAAATAAAGTAAAATAAAATAAAATTAATAAACAAACAAATAAATAAAAGTAGTCAACTAATGGAAGAAACTGCAGCAGAAGCCACAGTTGCAAGGACTTGCCATTTCCTTTCTCCTTGATAATCATGGCTGTTAAGCAGCCACGGTCAGTGTGCAAAAAAACCCAAAAAACAAAATAAACAAAAAAACACAACTAAAGCTAAATGTGTGTGTGTGTGTGTGTGTGTGTGTGTGTGTGTGTGTGTGTGTGTGTGCATGTGTGTGTGTGTGCATGTGTGTGTGTCTATGGTGTGAGTGTGTGTGTGTGTGTGTGTGTGTCTGTGTGAATATTCATTCATGTGTACATGTTTTGTAATGATTTTTACTGCATCTGACAGCAGTGAGCTAAAAACACATTACTGTGACTATTGTCATTATTTGATCACAATAAAACGTCATGGATAGTTAGCAAAATGAAGCCCTTGACTCTTAGAAGCCTACCCCAGACCCATACTTTCAAGATCTGTCTTAAACACTATCTTACCCACCTCACTACTTGCCCCTGCAACCTCCTCCCTTGAACCTAGTACACATCTTGGTCTCTTCACACCTCTCTCCCCTTCCCGTCATCAGCCTACTATCCATCTCATCCTCCCTCCTTACCACCTATCAACCCTCCTCTTCCCCACACACACACACATTCCTGCCACCCCTTACCTTTATACCTCAAGACCTGCTCTCTCCTACCTAACTCTTGTCATTATGTATAGAACCTTCCCAACTCTTTGCAGGCCACCTATTTCATACTAGGACCCTCACAACTGCTAATCCACAAATACTATCAACTCATTATCACCCCTTTACACTAACTCAGCAAACTCCCCCCAAATCCCACTGCTCCTACCTCTCCACTTATCCTACTTACATCACCCTCAGCTACCCTCCATCTGCTCTAACTCCATTATATCATTAAAGCTGCCAACTAACTGTATCTGAGTTAAAACTCTCACCTGCCTCCCAACTTATATGCAATTAACAATCATAACTCTATTTGTGTACTTAGCAAATTTTGTGTACTACTATTTTTGCATTCTTCTATTGTGTATTGTGCAAATAACAGAACTTTTGAATATTTTGTATTATTTTACTGTATACTGGAGCTTTTCTCCTGGGGCCTTCGCTGAAAAAGGGCTCTGTCCCAGTTGGACTATCCCGGTCAAAAAATGTCAAATAAATAAATAAATAAATAAATAAATAAATAATTAAATTTGCATGTGTGTGTGTGTGTGTGTGTGTGTGTGTGTGTGTGTGTGTGTGTGTGTGTGTGTGTGTGTATGTGCATGGGGGGTGGAGACCTTGTATTGCTTTTCATTGTATGTGTCAGACAGCAATGACCTAAATATATTATTGGTCATGGCATTTATGCATTTCTTCATTTATTTCATCTGAATAAAACATCTGAAGATATAAAGAGGCAGTAAAGTTTCCTTCGGTAAATCTAGTATAACAACTACTTACCATATATGGTATATGTAAATGTATAAGTGTGTGTGTGCACGCACATGGGAGTTTCTGTATATGTGTGTGAGAGACTGTCCCCAGGATTCATGAAGCTCAGCGCAAGGACGGCATTAGCCTTGTGCTGACTGTGTGGCGTAGAGATGGTGCAGCAGCACCATATGCATATTAAAGAAGGTGCGCTGCCGCACCGTCCATGTGCACAGGAAATGTGCGCGAGTGCACGGGGCGTGTTTAAGCACTGCACGGAGGCGTGAACATGTCGGCTACAGTCGTGCAACCTAAAATGCTGACTAGTACAGCCTGCTTCTAATAGTAATCACTCCTGTCAGTGTCCGTGGATACTGAAATGTATGCAAAGCATACAAGAGAGTTCCGCAAACACCAAAATAAAATCACAGGAGTAAACACAAAAGCACGTAGCTGAATTTTGAGCCCCCGTCCCTTGAACAATGACATTTAAAACCCCATGTCCGTATTTCATTGTAGTGTTGATTTTTATATCAAGTGGAAGTGAAACGCAGCGTGTTTGTGCGCCACTGCCCTTTGCTAAGCCTAGCCCAATGGTCAGAGCATTCACTCAATATCTGGCCATTCGCGGTCTGAGTCGTCCTTGTCTGGACAGCCCAAAGATGAATGGGTATTACCCAGGTCAACCTACCATGTCATGAAAGATACGTATTTGTGTGTACCTATGTGCGTGAAGTACAGCATGTGGAAGACCAAATATGCTAGGGTTGTCCTCATAACCATATTGGTACCAGAGATATGTAGAGTACGCAATGTGTACTGCTGTCTATGCCATGGGCCAGCGACCAGAGAAGGGATGGATGGTGTGTTTGTGGAATTTGGGAGGGGGTGATGGGTAATGTAATAATTCACCAAGGGGAGACTGGGTCAGATGCACAATAGGTGAACTGGAGGTGTACGAGGGAGCAGTGGGTGAATGAAAAAGGAAACCAAAGAACATACATTCACATCCCCAATACACCCTGACAGGCTATACTGCAGAACACAATCGCACAAACATATGAACATTAAAATGTGCGATACACATGAACAGAAACGATACCGGCTCACACCCACATAATGGTCTGGCCTGAAATGAGCCATCCCTCATGGGATAAGTGTCTGTTCTAAAGATTAGACTTGGTGACGCAACACGATGTCCAGCCCCGTAGACATCTGGACACAAGTTGCATTAGCAGTAGTTGTCTACAACCCTGCTCAGCCTCCAGTTGGTCCTGCATAACCTACGACCTGGGATTAAACACCTGACCATGATGCACATCTCCCCATGTGCATTGTTGGGACTATATACCTTTCACATGTTCCCTAAAAGCTTCCCCATAACCATCGTCCAAATAGTACATGTCCACAAATTGTATACCCTGTCCAGGTTCCACGTCGTAATGATGCACACAACCCCTGTATACAAACAGTACACATCCCTCCCGGATGCGGGTGTTCATATACATGGCCATGTACAACCCAGATATGTAGTCATACATCTATAAATGTGCATACTTATAAACGCATAGCTACAGCTACACATCGCACATACATGCATATAAGTAGTTGTCAAGTATGTGTCCCATTTATAAATATGTATACTTGCAAATGTATATATATATATATATATATATATATATATATATATATATATATATATATATATATATATATATATATATATATATATATATGTCTTTCAGAAACAAACATATGAACATTAACATGTACTATACATATGTACACCAACCGACTGTCACATTTGTTGCCAGTAGTGTGGAATGCCTGTAGTAAAGTCATTAATCCTAACTACCATCCATGCAGAATGTCCCACTGATGGTGTAGTGGTCATACCGGTGACTAAGGTGTTTCCATTCCTGGGTCCAAACCATGCAAGGGCTGCTAATTTTATATGATGCCCAGAATAATGGCCGTCAGATATAGGGTGATTAAGTAACTTACAAGCTGATGTAAGCGGGTATGCGCGGCGGTAAGTGGCGGTCATTCAACAGTATGGGAAATGTAAATAAGTATGTAGGTGTATATGCATGTGTATGTACAGACACACACACATATATATATATATATATATATATATATATATATATATATATATATATATATATATATATATATATATATATATATATATATATACATGAAGAATGAACATGGTCACAATAAAGCAGTCATATGATGACCATCATACGAACGTATGTGCCAGGACTATAGGCTTGGGAAATCTGAATATACTTGGAGTGAGCCAACATGCGGGACAGGTCCAGAGCAGTAGGGAATTGCGCATGTGTAGTGGTGCGATTTTCCCAACAGGAGAATGGATGCCTGCTGTGTTAGTGAAGTATTGAGGTGTGTATTTGGGTAACTATGAGCCATGGCTATACATATAAATGAAGCAGAACACCAATAGTGTAGTGGTTAGAGCATCTGCCTAACGAACAGGCATTCATGGTTCAAGTTCGACTATAGCACATATCATTTTCCTTGTGGAATGAATGTCGTTCTGCTGTAAAACTGACATAATAACATGTAAAAGTGAACTTGAGTATCGCATGGGACTTTTAACCAGATCCTTTCAATCAAAGTGGTACTTTCATAATGAATAAGGCACAAGTAAGCACAAATAAGTGGTAGTAAACATATGTAACACACAGTTAGCATATGCAAGTGCGCTTGTGCGGGTGTAAGCAGCGCCAAGCATATATAAGTATGTACAGATGTAATATACATATATATATATATATATATATATATATATATATATATATACACATATATACGAAGAATGAATGTCGTAACAATAAAGCATAGACAAGGGATGAGAAGGGAATCAACAGCAACTATGGTATTATATACTGCTGTCAGCATATGTCATAACAAGCTGGCCAGGAATGAGCAAAGCACTGCTACTCACACCACAGGCAGGGTTTTACCAGTGGGAGTAACATTGTTGATCTGCTAAGTCTATTTTACAAACAATCAGATGGTAGTCCCCACTGGGACTACCAAAAATTGACAGCATATTTGGATTTCCATCCATTACACAAGCAAGGGCAGGTATGTTCAAGGACTAAACGGTGGGAGAGCAGGATAATACATGTGTTGGGACAACATAGGTGTAGGGCCCCTTATGCTGGGGGGAAGGCAATGTGTGACGGTGTGTCATGGCTGTGAAAGCAACTGGATAATGGCTGGATTGCATGTATGTTGAACTCGGATGGGGTTGAGGAACCATGGGTATGTGATTATGGATCCAGGCGTCTCATGGTTGGATGGCCTGGTTCAAATTGGACCGCCCCGTGGAGGCCAGCAAGTTAGTTATATATATGCATACACACATGCGTACATCTATATGTAGAAGTACATTCACTGTAACATATCCATTCCATTTGCAGACAAAAACACATGAATGTGCCCTTACAAACCTCAACAGTAGCTAGAATAATAGGTAGTGCATAAGAGGAAAGGGACGAAATTGCTAAAACGCAAAAGTGTGTACAATGTCCGAAGTCATTGCTGTGCTGAATAAATCCAATGTGAGGAATGTCTCACACAGGGAATTATCCCTGTGATCTGCCTGCAATGGCAACGCCAATTAATAAACCGGTCTATTTGTAAAAGAAGCACGCCGAACACATACATAATTAGTTCTCATGTGTAACGTGCATGTTACCATATAGTCATACTAATCAATTCATTGTTGTATCATGTTAACGGGAGCAAGTATGTAAGGTAGTAAGACTCTAATCTTGACATAAAGACAGGTGTGTCCCATGTGGGATAACACATATATTGCAAATAGTGCCCTATTGGTCACTCATGTCACCAATGTTTGTGGACTAAATGTTAGGGTTTCCTGAGGATATGTGTAGTGAGTCAACTGATGGGATGGGTCTACAGGGGTAGGGAGCGGCTAATGTGTACCTGTGTGGTTACACCGCAAATCAAACTGGAGAATGGATGCCTGCTGTGTTAGTGAAGTGTTGAGGCGTGTGTCGGGTAACTATTAACCATGGGTATACATCTAAATGAGGCAGCACGCCAATAGTGTAGTGGTTACAGCATCCTCCTAACGAACAGCCATTCACGGTTCAATTTCGACTATAGCACATATAATGTTCCATGTGGAATGAATGTCGTTCTGCTGTAAAACCGACATAATAACATGTAAAAGTGAACTTGAGTATTGCATGGGATATTTAACCAGATCCTTTCAATCAAAGTGGTACTGTCATAATGAATAAGGCACAAGTAAGCACAAATATGCGGCAGTAAACATATGTAACACACAGTAAGCATATGCGAGTGCACTTGCGTGGGTGTAAGCAGTGCCCAGCATAGGAAATGTATATAAGTATGTACAGATGTAATATATATATATATATATATATATATATATATATATATATATATATATATATATATATATATTATATATATATATGTGTGTGTGTGTGTGTGTGTGTGTGTGTGAAGAATGAACGTCGTAACAATAAAGCATAGACAAGGGATGAGAAAGGAAACAACAGCAACTATAGTATTATAGAGTGCTGTCAGCGTATGTCATAAGCTGGCCAGGAGTGAGCAAAGCACTGCTACTCACACCACAGGCAGGGTTTTACCAGTGGGAGTAACATCGCTGAATTGCTAAGTCTACTTTACACACAGACAGAGAGTAGTCCCTGCTGGGACTACCAAAAATTCTAAGGCGCATTTGGGTGTCCATCCATTACACAAGCAAGGGCAGGTATGTTCAAAGACTAAATGGTGGGAGAGCCTGAGAATACATGAGGTGGGACAACATATGTGTAGGGCCCCTAATGCTCTGGAGAGGGCAATGTTTGGAGGTGTGTCATGGCTGCGATAATAAGTGGATATTGGAAGTTACGCATGTAAGTTGAACACGGGTGGGGTGGAGGAACTATGGGTATGAAATTATGGATCCAGGCGTGCCAGGGTTGGATGGCCCAGTTCTAATTGGACTGCCCCGTGGAGGTCAGCGAGTTCGTAATAGGTATATATGCATACACGCATGCAGACATCAATATATAGAAGTACATTCTCTGTAACACATGCATGCCATTGTAGACATAGATAACAGGAATGTGCACATACAAACATCGACAGTAGATAGAATAATAGGCTGTGCAGAAGAGGGACAGGACGTAACAGCTAAAATGCAGAGGTGTGTACAGTGTCCAAAGTCAGTGCTGTGCTGACGATAATCAAATGTGAGGGCTTCCCCACACATGGAATTATTCCTGTGATCTGCCCACTACGGCAACGCCAAGTGCTAAACTGGTCTATTTGTAAAAGAAATACGCTGAACATGTACATAATTAGCCTCCCATATGTAACGTGTGCATTACCACATAGTCATACATATTAATTAATTGTAGTGTCATGTTAACGGGAGTAAGGATATAATGAAGTATAGAGTCTAATCATGCGTGTTCCATGTGGGGCAACCCAATAATTGTGAATAGTATTCCTTCGGTCACTCACGTCACCAATATTTGTGGACTAAACGTATGGGAGTTCTGAGGATATGTGGAGTGAGTAAACCGATGGGATGGCTCTATAGGAGTAGGGAGTGGACAGTGTGTAGTGGTGTTGATACACCGTGAATCCGACAGGAGAATGGATGACAGCAGTGTTAGGGAGGCGTTGGGGTGTGTGTTTGGGGAACCAGGAGCCATGGGTATATGGGTGTATATGCATATGGAGCAGCACAGCAATAGTGCATTTGTTACAGCAACCCTCTAACAAACATTCTCATACCGAATCATACTGTATCACATTCCAATTACCATCGGTAATCCGTACATGAACATATTGCGACATCTGTCCGCTGTATAACCTGCTAAATATCGATTACAAGATAACTGGAGTGAAGTGTCAATGTCATAATGAATAAGGCACTAGTATGCAGGTGAATATGGTAGTGGTGCTGCGGTAGCATTGTCGCATCACAGCAAGATGTTGTCGCGTTCGATTCTCAGCTAGAGCGTCTTCTGTGTGGAGGCATGCGTGAATGGGCATGCCTTCATTGAAGGTTGTGCATCAGGGCTAGTAACTCGGCACGTAAAAATCAACGACCCATCATTAGCGGACCGGAGTTCCGCTGTGGCGACCCCTAACCGGGTTAAGCCGAAAGACACAACATGCAGGTGAAGCATATATAAACACCATTACGCATGTGTAAGTGCATTTGCGCGGTATGTATTATATACATACACACACACACACACACACACACATATATATATATATATATATATATATATACCAATATATATATCTATATATATATATATATATATATATATATATATATATATATATGTGTGTGTGTGTGTGTGTGTGTGTGTGCGCGTAGATATACAGAGATATACAGATATGATAGGAAACAGCACACAGGAATGACATATGTTCACAGGCTATGCCAATGGAAGTGAGGATCCCAGGCATGAAACATGAAACAAGTAGCATGCCCTTCCACAACCCCCCCAGCCGGACACGGGAAACATACATGGAAACAATGTAAAGAGTCCACTGCTCCCCAGTCCACAGGCAGGATACAACCAGGGGGAGTAAACAGTGCACCCATGGATTGTAATCTTGGAACACAGACTGGAGTGCCCCTTGCGGGACACCCCATAATTTGCACAAACCAAATAAAGGCGATGGACTGGCCTTTTTGTCCACAGTGTATACAGACTTGTAATACAAGGGTGGGTAACCCTGATGACTCATGGGCCGAGACAATTGTATGAAATGGGTCCCGTGAAGTGGTGAGTGGGCAGCGTGTAGTGGTGTGTCCATAACAGCCCAGGACTCAGAGTAAGGATGGGTGCTGTTGAGCAGGCGAGGGGGGGGGAACTATGGGTAGCTACTTATGGGTCTAGGTGTGCAGGTGTTGACTGATGTGGGCCTATATGGACAGCCCTAGGGATGCAAGCGAATGTATTCATTGGACAGAGGCGTCGGCCAACTAGCAGCCACACCCACTGCAAGACCCACTAAAGCAAAATGTAATCTATTTGGCAAGGAACAGAATAACCAGATGTAGACGTATATATGTAGAGGTATGTGTATATATCTACCCATAGCGACATAGAGATATGCATCTCCCTCACCGTAGAATGAATGTATACATACAGAGAAAGAATACAGATACATACCCACATATAAACATATATATATATATATATATATATATATATATATATATATATATATATATATATATATATATATATATATATATATATATATATATATATATATATATATATATATATATATATAGAGAGAGAGAGAGAGACAGCAAGATATAAATATACATGTATGCATACATATACAGATATATCTGTATATATTAATGTAAATATATATATATATATATATATATATATATATATATATATATATATATATATATATATATATATATATATATATATATATATATATATATATATATCTATGTGACAGTAAATATACACATGTATATAGCTAGGATATGATACAGCAGTTCTGAGTAACATATGTTCACAGGCCGTGCATATGGTGGTGGGAGGTCCAATAAACTAATGTGTAACATGTAGCATCACCACCCACCCCCACCCCCCAGCTAGGCCAGTGAGACATACAGACACACAATAAAGGTAAACACACCACTGCTTCCCAGACCACCAGCAGGATACTACCAGTGGGAGAGACCTGCAAGGTCTAATCTTGAAACATAAACATCAATGTCCCTTGTGGGACACCAAACATTAATGATTGGAGGCAGTCCCGGTAATGATTTATCAAACTAGGCTGTAGATGTACACAGACCAGTAGGTTGTGCAAGCCTGATAACCCATGGGTTGACACAACATATGACATGTGTCCCGACACAGGGAGAGTGGGCAGTGTGTAGTGGTGTGTTTATACCCCACCTGCACCCAGAGTAAGGATGACTGCTGTAGAAGAGTGGCAGGTGGGGGAACTATGGGTATGTGATTATGGGCCTAGGCGCGTAGGTGTTGGCTGGCAGAGCTACATTAGGACCTCCCCGGGGATGTAAGTAATATTCCGATATAGGCATAGCTGACGCCCATACCTCCCAACCCCTAAGAGCACATCCACTGGATAGGCTGTAAACCACTGAGGGAACACATAGGGACCATACCATTGAACTGTCCCCGATTACCAGGGGCATCCCTGATTTCGACTCAGATTCTAACTCTGTCCCACCTAAACCCTCCTAGAACTGGTGATATTAGGAGGAAAGGTGGTGGATTACACATAATGAATAATGACAACAATTAAGAGTCATAAACAGCATGTACCTCAGACAATCTGTATGAATACATATGCTCTGAGTCTGTCAGTGTATTAGGTTGATAGCACCAATAATTTAAATGTGTCACTGATGTTGTTATGCTGTGTCCCTGATTCAGTCTTCATTTTTCCCCAATCGTATGAGAAGTCTGATAGGGACAGAAAGCACATATTCCACCGACTACCTTAGAAAGATGATAGAATAATAGGTGTGCAGTAGCATGACTCGGCTGACAGATGTGTGTCCCAAAACCCAATTACTTGTCTGTATTGAAGAGTCTCAGTTCCCATGTATCAGCCAGATGGGTGCAGATTGTAAGAGGAACGCACAAATAATATGAATAAAACACTGGACAGGCCGCTGATTCCGTACAATCGAACGACATGCTGTCGCCTAATGGGCAGCCATTCCCAATACTGTAGGCATGTATGTAATAGCATCACAAGGTAATATTATGGCCCTCTCTTCCACCCAGGGGTGTGAGTGTCAGATGCAAGCACCAGTGTCAGTACATTTGCAAGTGTGGGAGCAAGTGGGTGTAAGCCTGTTTGGCCGGCAGTATGCGAGTATTACACTGGTAAAGCAATGTAGAGGCTAATTGAGTGTATGAAGCTGTAACCAGAGGTTAGCATTGCATAACACCGTGCAAACCCATGCACACCTGCTCACAATTGCTTTAATGTGCCTTAATCCCTCCATATCCAATGGCCTTGTTCTGCCCTGCATCAAAATAAACGGCCTCTGCAAGGCTCGGAACCAGGACCCTGCACACACAGCTAATGTGATTTACCAATACACCATGGCATATATACAGACATCGGACATTACCACAAACATATCATACAGCGCAGTCATTCAGTAGTATAGGAATGTATTCCATCATGTAGATATATGTGTGAGTGTTTATGTCCAGCATATAGGTACATACATATCTAGAGATATATCAGGAACATACCATGTGACAACAAAGCATTACAAACAAATGAAAAGGGAAACATCAGCGATGCCTGTATTATATAGTGGTGTTGTCCTATGTAATACCAAGACTCCCTCAGACAGACATGTGTCAGTTATACACGCAAACAGTTGTACATTGGTTGTATACATCACTCTGTGCATGTAATTTACATTAACACAACAGTACCTGTCCAATCATTATGTGAGAACAGTACTCTTGCAAGGTGCTGTGTGCAACATCATCATCATCATCATGATAAATGTAAATGGGGTAACCAGAGAGGGACCGGTAGTGTTGTGTGTACAATGGGGTCATCCGCATCACGTGTACCTGAAACATTTAGGAGTGATGTGCATACCAGGATCGTGAGCCTGAGGAACAGGGGTGAGGATAACAGGAGTATGTTGTGATGCATATTACAAGGGTTACATGTGTCCAGTGGGTATGTGTGTGAAATGGACAGCTATGTATGGGGCAGATGTTGTCCTAGGAACCGATTAGCCTTATGTTTCCGTAGGGTGAGAGTGAGATGTGGGGGAAGGAGAGTAGGTATGCCCGTGGAGGATAGGTAGGGTAGGATCACACACAAGACAGCATACAGGGTCAGTATATGACACATGTGGGGGGATACACCTTGGATGGGGAGGGGTGCTTGGCATCACAAGGCCATGGGAACAGTGGGACGGTGGTCCCCAGCTATGGGCAGCCACTACTGCACCAAAACAGCTGCAAAGGAAGCAGTGCTGGGAGCTGTCCAGGAGGGGTGACCTCACCCTGTAAATGTGACACTCCACCCTTGAGCTTGCGTATCTGGCCTCAGAACCCCTTATAGAGCCCCCAATGCACCACGTCTGGGACCGGACAACAGCGGACATGTTCCTGTCTGGCCCTGCTCCCAGGGGGGACAGTCCCCATCCTCAGTGGTGGTACCACCAGAAGGTGGTGCAAAGCCAACAGAGGTTGAGGTCCAAGGCTGGGCCCCAGATGTGCTGGAGCTCAGTGCCATGGTCAGCTGAAGTGGGACAGGAGGTTCTGCCGGGACCTCAAAACCCATACAGCCTATGGTGTTGCAGTTTAAACACAGATATGGCTTAGTAATGGACAACAGCATTCAGGATTACTTACAACAGTATGCATAGATATGACCATCAACCCAACACAACAGATGGTATACATTTGCAGAGGGAGCACAACACATGCATATATACTGCATAACATCTGTACAAAGTGTAGAAGATGTGCGACTGCAGCAATGAACAGTGGCCCATTATTGGCTTGCCACTGAGAACCCCAGAGAGTGTCTGTCATGCCAATGTTTCATGTGACATATGTCCAGTCAGGGATGCGATGGCAGTAACACATCCCTAGCACCATCTACTGGCAGCAATCCTCACACTATGCTCCTGCTGTGCACAGATGTGTGTTCAGTGTGTAACACAGGAAACAAATGGTTCCACACACTGACCAGTCCACAGATGGCCCTACAGATGGGGGTCCCTCAAGAACAGAGCACTGTCATGTCTGTTATAAAACATGCAGAATAGACATTACCACACACAACATGTTAAAAAGGCAGTAGTCTCAGTGAAGCATAGCTACACTTACATGCTGTAGTCATGTCTGGCACATCACCCTCCTGTCTTGTAGCTATTTCCCACTGTGTATGATGTTTGAGGGACATCCAGATATCATCTGTGATGCCGTTTCCGAACACTACATCCAGGTACCACTCACAGCGACTGTCATGGCCAAACACCAACATGATGTTCCTAGATAATGTACTATGTTTATCATGCGAATGGCTATGGGAACATCATCACAGCTGTTCCACATGCAATCAGCTAGAGGAAGACTGCAATAGGTGCAGAGGCCATCACCTGATCATGTCCATCACTTACAATACACATGCTGCTGCTGAGCAGGTGTACACCTCCACATTCACCAGAGAGTGTGTGGGAGGGACAGACAACGTATATCATAGAAGGGCTTGGAGACTAAAACCTAAGCATCGTCTGTCACACACCTACCAGTACAGGGGTCAAACCTCTGGCTGACTAGTCATTACTATTACAAGTGCATGTAGTTACTACATGTGCCACAATGCCGACAAGTTGCTGTGCTGTAAGAACATATATGTGTGTTGGTGAGAGACATGTGCAACAGAGATACAGTAGACATTCATTAGGTGTAGCACACATGGCTGTCCACGTGAACGGATGCCATTGTCACCACAACCACACTCTCTAATGGACTCACATTGACACTCTTTGCCAGGGCCATAAATACACTCCCTAACTACTTAGCTTGCCACACTGCAGTAATGCACAGGTACTACATGCACCACAGGGGATATCTGGAGGTTCTATGGGCTAGGGCATGTGAACGTGTTTGACATCTGTTGGTATGCCAATGGGGGTTATACTGGGAGTGACTGTGGTTGGGAGCATCATAACCCACATGCAGACACAAGGTGCCAGTACTGACATGCATGTATGCATTGCTTCATGGGTGTGTAAAGGTTGGCTGTGTAAGATGGCTGTACAAGGCTGGTTGAGGGGTAATCCTTGGCATCACGCCATGTGACAATTGTGTGCAGTGTGATACAGGGGTGCAGTGTCTGCAATGTCCCACACAGATGGGTACTGCATGAACTGCCCTGACATCCTGGTTATCATTGTGTATGGCCATAGCTTTGCAATGCATGCCATTTCTGTGTTTGATAGTCCTTGACATGGACATTGCCTGGGATGTGCATGTTCCACAATACTGTACAGTGACATGTACAGGTGTACCTTGTATGGCAGGCACATGTTGTGTACACACTGTTATCCTCTGATATGCCAATACTGGCCTGTTCTGGCAAAACCTGCTTATAGTCAGCAGGTTGACCCTGCACCTGCATTGATAGCATTATAAAGGTATTCCCTGGTGTCAGTGGTATTGGTCCATACAGGGCACATGTGTATGGCATTGTATGGCCTCTGTGGATCACATTTGATGGCACCACATATGTTGCAGGCATCCAGTGGGGAACATAGTGAAGGCACATTGTCCACAATTATGTGCCTATTGTACCGCTGTATAGGGTGCCATGTCCTCTGCAGCCCACTGCAATCACACCATGCCTACTAACTGTCATCAATGTGCATGGTACTAGCAACATAGCAAGATATCCTAGGCAAGTGTGTTTGTGTATGACACATGGGTTCAGGATATATACCGGGTACTAGTAGGGTTGCATACTTTGTTCACCGGGCCTTTTGCCAGATGTACAGGTATAGCTTGCCAACACAGTCCCATGACTGACTGACAACTGTACGCCTCATGAGGTGGGCATTGTATCATAAGACGGACACCATATATGAAAAATACAAGATCTTCTCCCCAACATTTCCAGTGGTTAGACACTCACAGCAACCCCCACATAGGCTCAGACAGTCAAACACACACACCTGCCATGTCCTGGTTTCGAACCCCTAGCTACCTAGTGTACCACACTGCAGCAATACGCATTTATGGCACATGCTATGGAGAATACCGGGTTACAGCAGACCTTGAGGTGTATTTCTAGGTGTGTGACATCAGCAGGATTGCCAAAGTAGAGTATATGACTTGTACGGAGTGTGAGTACTCTAAAATCATTGGTCTGTCCTCACACACACACACACACACTGGGATTACAACACTGGCATAACTACTCTATCACACTACAGCAATACGCAGTTACAGAATGCACAACAGAGACTACTGGTCTACGACGTTCTCAGAGGTGTATTTCTAGGTGAGTGACATCAGCAGCATTGCCAAAGGTGAGTATATGATTTGTACAGACTGTGGGTAGCCTATAAACCATTTCTCTCTCTACACAGTCTGAGACAGACAGATGCACACACATTCACACACACAATTGGCAAGTCTGGGGTTAGAACTACTACCTAACTAGTATAACACTACAGCAGTATGCAGTTATGGGATGCGCCATGGAGATTACTGAGCTACAGCTCTCCCAAAGGTGTATTTTGCAATGGATGACCTCAACAGGCTTGTCATAATACTGTTATGGGGAGGGCAGTATGTGTGCATGGGCCATAACCCAGTCATGTAGGGGTTGACATGCCACATGCAGGTGCACAAGGGGCCATATGTCACAGGTACGTGTATACAGCTACTAGATGACTACTTCCCTGTACAGTCATGTTGCACAGCTGGCACGTGCACCACAGTCTGACATGCTGACAGATACAGGTGGCTAGTATCTGCAGTGAATGACATCTGCACCTCATGTGTTTGGGGCCCTTTGGCTGTTTGCTGGATGGGACAGGCACGAATGGCTCCTTGTCACGGTTATCCTCTTCCACACAACTATGTCCGTCTACCTTAGACGTATTATAGTGTGTTGTCCTTACATATATGCCTGTATTCCTATCCACTGTGTGTGCAAGGCAGGCGTGGTGCATACTGACATGTGTCTGCACTAAGAATTGTGACCGCCAGATATGTCCAGACCACTGGTGTTTGCAGACATGGCCTTCATGTGTTTAAGTGTGTGAGCATGCCCAGTATGACCATTTAGTAGTGTGTGAGCATGCCCAGTATGGCCATCTGTATCGCATGTGTTACATGTCCAGGTAGTCTGTACTGTGGTGCTGATCTTTGTGTTGAACACTGACAGGTAGCATGCTGTGTCTGCAGGGTATCCATTGGTCATGTGGCATTGACTGCTGCTACATTTCTGCATAGCGGGGGGGGGGGGGTGTCCACCTGACTGTATCTACATTCCTACACAGGAGTAGCGGGGCACACCTGACTGTTGCTATGTGTACGTTGGATGTGGGGCACACCTGACACTTGTACACATTTGCTAGTACTGTACTGGTATGTCAGGCACTCCATTTCGATGTGTAGTCTTACCCACTGTGCTGGCTAGAGGCATACCAGTGTACTACAGATCTTAGCTTTAATTACCAGCATATTAGTTTCTGACTTCCTAGCCTTCACAACCTTCATCCAACTGCCTGGCCTGCTGTAGTCTGTCTGTGTGGGTCTGTGGGAGGGGTTACCCATAGGGCACATTCAGAGGCCATAGCACAGCATTTGTTTGTGTCGGTCTACACCTGTCCAGCTGGTTGAGAAATGTGTGGGTCTTATGGACACACATGACGCTCAGCCCATTACCTGCAGTGGGTTTTGTCACCCTGTGTAGTATTGGCTACTATGGTGACTCCAGTATGTGTTACAGATGTCATGGTGCCACTATGGGTGTCTACTGTCTGCTGCCGTAACATTCGGCCACCCAATTCCCTTGCATGCTCACATCAATACCATAGCTACATTTGGCAATTGGTAGGTTGATTGACTTACCTTGACGGTGTGACAGACTTGAAGATGGTGCTGGAGGGCTGCCTTTGTTAGATGCACATAGTACACTCCCTATACATGGCTGAGCACAGGTAGTGTCATGTTTGGCATCCCTTTTACTGTCTGTGCGAGTCAGAGAGGGTGACATTCCCTGGATCCCTACTGTGTCAGTGCATATGCTATGTGTTGCCTCTTTGCCAAAGCCAGGGCATACTGGGCATGCCTCCTTCTGCCTACTGGGTCAGGCTCAGGTTGTTCCTCCTCTGAGTCACTCTGTACCTGTACAGGTCTTGGCATTGGTGGGGGGCTGTGTGGCCCTGCCCCAAGCTGTTCCTGCTGAAGCTGTTTCCGCAGGATCATATTGTGTAGCATAGCACATACCATAACTATTTGGGTGCATGTAGCTGGTGAATACTGCAAGGCTCCATCGGATGTGTCCAGACACTGGAACCGTGACCTGAGCATCCCAAACACATGCTCAATTATATGTCTGGCCTGTGCGTGTGCCTCATTATGGCGTTGTTGTTCAGGTGTGTGTGCATTTCTGATGGGTGTCATCAGCCACGGCTCCAGTGGGTACCCAGCATCCCCCACTAGGTGACCATAGAGGATGTCCATATTGGCAAAGCTGTGGTACAGCTGCGTCAGATGCCATATTTCTGAATCGTCATAGCTTCCAGGGCAGCCAGCAAACACATTCATTATAATGCCCTGGGGATCACATATGACCTGGGAGTTGATGGAGGGGGTGTCCCTGTGGTTGATGTAGGCCCTACCCTGCTCACTGGGTGGTGCTTTGATGCATAAGTGCGTGCAGGCTATAGCACCCACTACCCCAGTGTGGTCTGCTATTTGGTGGAAGAGATGCATATTGCTGGTCAACACCTCACGTGTGTTGAGGAAATATACGTGCTCACTGGCATGTGCTGACATGGCATCCAGAAAGTGGTGGAATACTCTGGATGCTGATGCCTGTGAGATCCCTATGATATCCCCAGTTGTGCTTTGGGAGGTACCTGTGGCTAGTATACCTAGGCCTACACATATCTTGGTATCCACTGGGATTGGTTCCCCTCGGCCTGTTTGAAGTGTCAGGTGTGGCCGGCACAACTCAACAATCTGCTGTAGGAGGTCTCTGTCCACCTATAGCGCTCCA